>NC_052126.1:2719026-2803108 GCF_012273895.1 Zerene cesonia | reverse complement strand
GTGTTCGAAACGTCGGGTTAATAATATAATGAATAAATCGCGTTTAAAATCCGTTGAAAAGTTTTTAATTTATAAATGCGAAAGTTTGTGAGGATAGACGTATATGTTTGTGTATGAATATTTCTTAATCATTCAAGCAAAAACTACTGAACCGATTGCAATGAAATTTGGTACGTAGTTAGCTGGACAACTGGAATAATACATAGATTACTTTTTACGCGGGTGAAACCACGGGGCGCAGCTAGTAATATATAACCTTCATCGTTATGAACAAACCACACAATGTCGGAGCAAATGTTATTTCTCACGTCCCTCAAATTAATGGCTTTGACTATTAATTCTTATCTATAATCCTCGTATTATTAGCAAGGGTATGAAGATTGTTCATAAAATCTTGACCTTAGTGCGTGGGACTAAATAAAAACCATATATTTTTTAATGGCAATAATTTTTATTTTCCAACATCCACCTTCTAAACTAGTTTATTTCTTGTCTTGAGTCCTTGACGCCTGACGGGTTGCCAGAAAGCGGGTCGAGTCGCGAGCGAATCTTGCAACCTCTGACATTAAAGCGTCTCGCAAGAACCATTGGAGTTCAGCAGGTTCTAGTGGGAGTTCCACATAACTCAGAACCATTTCCCGAAGGTCTCAGGCATGCGTAAAGCATTAGCGACTATAGAAAAACGGTTTGATACAGGATCAATATGAAGTAACTGCATCAAAATGAATGTGTACAAAGGCTCTAGTTTTATAATAGCTATTAGGAGAATAAACAAAAGAACCTATACGTATTTTTAATTAGTTAACTAACGATGTAGCGTGCATTTGGCGCTTCTAAGTAATTTTTCACAGCTTTCTCCATTTTTACTTACTCCTAAGGCAGAGCTAGTGGGATGACAATATTGCACTGCTGGCTTTGTACAATGTACGTAATATGTTTTTAATGCTTGCTATTTTTAATGTCGAGCTAATTTAATATTATTGGGGGTATGAATGTTTAATAATTAATTTTTCGTTTTATAGCATCGAAATGCTATTTAAATGAAAAATGTTGAAAGAATTGAAAACAATTGATCACGAAGCGGGATTTGAACCCGCTTGAAGCAAAAAAATTAAATTTAACGAAGGCCGCGTTCCATCGATACGAAATTGTAATCATTGAAATAATGTTTCGTAATGTTTGTGAAGGTTCTTAATCATCTCAATAGATGGCGTGGGGTGCCCCTTAGGCACATGGAACTGAAAGGGTATGAATGTTTTTAAAATTGGTATCAGCGTGCTTATTTCCCTTTCATATTATTTATAATAATCGCCAATGGTGGTACATTAATAATAAAAGCAGTTGTGGCTCAAGAAATCGGACTTTTTTTTAATATCCAGTATGGCCAGCGGGGTCGATTACGGCATGGACCCTGATATGAGGCTATATACCTATGTATACCCTTAAATATCCAAGTTTGGTAGCTTTAAATAATGTTTTGCATGTAATTCTTCTATTTTATCTTTGACACCAATATCCCAGTCTTGTGAATGGAAGTTAATTTTAATTTTTAAGCATCAGAAAGGAATAGCATACCAATTAGACTCGATTTCTTTGGTATTATTATCTCAAAACTTTCGGCTGTGTGAACGGATATTGATGATTCTTTGTTTATTTGAAAGCTGGTTCTTCTGGGCGATATCGCTAACTTAGTCGACTTTTGGGAGGTTCGAAGCAGTTTAGTTTTTGTTTAAAAATACGTATTCTAATTCCCAGGTTACGAGAATGTATATGCACCCTAGTGTTACGTCTAATTAGAGCAGTAATTATTTATGTTGAGCGTTTCGCTTAATTGGTACAAGGTGAAGCTGTTTCAAGAATCCATTCAACTTTTACAAAGAAATTAATAAATTCTTAAAGGCTTTTAATGAACATTCTATTAACGATGTCTTATTTCCTGATCTGTTTATTAATTCATTAATAACAGTAGGGGCGCCCAAGTGGGGATTTTGGTATTAACTCGAGCGCGTCAGATTATAATAATATTTTTAATATTTCACTCCTTTTTATAGCCGAAGACACCGCGAAATCTTCAGATTAATGTGCATTTTATTTCAATGACATCCTGGATCATGAAAAATATCAATATCTGGCGCGCTTGAATATGTTATGGCAGTTTTTTTTTTCAATTTTTAGAATCTGTAGACGATTTTACTGTTAATAGTGAAAAAATAGGATCTTTTTTGTAATCATCAAAGCTACCAGTTCTTATAGGTTTTCGCGATGCTCGAGTGAATTCATATTTATCACCCCCTCTACTATAAAGTGTTAAGGAAATTGAGAAATGTTGCCATTTCTTTCCTGTAATGGTCCATTGCTTAAAGTTCTTTAGAATATACATTGATCACATAAACATCAGACTATATAGATTATTTTTATGCTAAAATGCGGAAGAAAAGTCCATGCTTGGTGTGCCGAGTGCAGCCCCAACAAGATCAGCTGTATAGCGTGCTGGCTTGACTGGGGGCGAAACTCTGCTGCAACCTGTCTCTTTCTAATAAAGTATTGTAGACGAGACTTACAGCCTTAGTATCACAATATTGTATAAGTAATTAAAGACATTCTACAATAGATTTTCAGAGCACAATGAGTTGTGGTTACTTGAATTAGTAAATAAATTATTAGGTATAAATATATTACTACTTATAATTATTTATTTATAATTAATAATAATTATACATAAGATACACAGGCTATATTTTATTTTTGTCAATGAAATTATTGAAATGAGTCGAATTCATCAATCGAAATCAACTGTAAAATTGAATATACGTTAGAGTTTCTTCTAAGGACCATTGCTTTTGCTTATGCAATTTTATCATTTGTGCATGTGTAACTTGACTTGCTAATTTGGAATTAGCGGCTTAATTAATAAAGTACATTTTTGACAGATGCCTCTATACCATCGCAGACCGCCAAAATTTTCCCGCGCTCATTGTAAATACCAATAATCCACTAATACAATCGAAGTCATATTTCCGCAGTGAAGTCAAACACTAGGAAAATTATACATTGAAATATCCCATAAACAGCCCGTACAAAGTTGTTAGGACTCTCAAACCGCGGCGTATTTTAATGAACTTCCCACTCTGTTATTTTCAAATATATCCTAGTTTTGTAATTACATACGAGTAAACCCTTGCGGTGGGTTTTGGAATAGTTAATTTCACGCCTATTAAGGTAGATGTGATAGAACAGAAATCGAGTTAATGTCTTTTATGAAATTTTGTGTACTCAATTGGTATGTAAGAAGACTGAACAAAATTATTAAAAAGATGGGCGTTGTATGTTTGACGACCATGATTGTGTGTGTGCGTATGTGGTATCGGAGCAAGCTATGTGTGTTGCAACGGTTTTGATGCGATCTTTCATTTGAAAGCCATTTTCCTGTAGTTGTGTTTGATAGAATCGTATATATCTTAAAGATAATTTCGTGTTCAGGGGTGATAACGGAGATTCTGTTCGCTCATCTGAGATGCTCCGACTGAGAATGCCAGCTCATCATACAAGCTTCTTCGGTAGTTCCTTCACCGTTCGGGCGATTAAGCTATGGAACGCATTGCCGGAACCAATTAAGAAGGCTCAATCTTTAAATGTTTTTAAAACAATGGTTCATAATTATTATTTTTCCTGCCGTTCTTAGATCAATGTACGTATATTCATTATATTTCACTTTTTATTATATTCATTATTTTTATGTATGTAGCTATTTACATCTATTTGTGTATGTATATATGTATGATAATATAATATATATTTTTACTGTATTGAAATTTATATAAGAAATTTTACTTATTTATTTATTTTTTTTCGTTGTATATATATATATATATATATATATATATATATATATATATATATATATATATATATATATATATATATATATATATATATATATATGCTCTTCCCTACTCCTATCCTCTATTTTAACTTCTTTCAGTATAACCGATTGTCTGGAAGAAATCGCTATTTAGCGATAAGACCGCCACTTGTGATAATGTTCCCTAGGTTAAGTCTCAATTTGTAATTATTCCAAAACAATAAAGCATAAATAAATAAATAAATAAATCGTGGTTTCGGTCGCCACGAAATGTCGAATTAAATATATTTTCACAACTACGTCTAAATAAAAATATTTGATATTAAATAAAAGGGCTTGAAAAGTAAAATAATATGTAATTTTTAATTAAACAAATTTCAAATTCAATATGCCCGCCAATACCAAATGCGATCGGCGGTTTATTAAATAATATCTTAAATGAATTCAAATTACTTTACTTCATATACTTTATCTGAGAGTAAACCATGTTTATTTACACTTTAGTAGAAACAAAACAACCAAATCGCTAAAACAAACAATTCAAGGCGTAATTGCTTATTTATCTTCACTTCACGTCTCTCACTATGTCATTACTGATCGTAAATTGTTCGTGTATTACAATTGTCCTTTTTATGTCTAACGTGAAATGTTTGTTCTTCGTGAATACGAGATATAGCGTTATCTTATCCAGTGTTAGAATGTAAAATACTTGTTTGTAAGGCAGTTAACAACCGACTTTAAAAGGTTATAAAGTTAAGTGGCTTAGCTTTTTCCTAAAAATAAATATTTTTATCGTAATATAGTATGTTGAGCATGCTCAGGCAGGAATTGGGCCAACTCGCACCGGGTTGCCACCCCCAGAGAATACCGACGTGAAATAGTAGTATGCTACTGTGTTTCGTTTGGTGAGTGGGGGATCCGGAGGACCATACCCTCTTCTTATCCTTCCCAGTCCTTTCCTTTATTCTTTTCGTCAATCCTTTCCTAATCCCTTTCCTATTGAAAGTCGGCAATCCATTTGTAAAGGCGCAAGGTCTGCAATTGACCTTACACCCCTCCAAATGTCATTTATTGACAGTATCTTCTGGTCTCCTTAAGTATCGACTTGTGTTTTCTTATTGAAGTAAAAATTAACGAACTGCAATGCGCAATTTTGCCGATTTCCATTACTGCTGCCAGCAAAAAACACAAATACGTCTGTAGGTACGTGAGCGCCCACCGATTGCGTCTAATGACATTCTAATGGCATCATTGTTATATTTCTTTTGCTAATGTAAATGATAAGAATTAATTTATGGAATAAATTAGAACTTTTGAATTATTACGCATCAAGGAATACTTTTCAATATATGTTTTTGTTTTTAAAAATTATGTTAATAGAAACGTGCTTTATTAAAGAATTAATACATAAATAAAATGATATTGGTCATGGTATTACAAATATTAATGCTTTAAGGCTATTAACATTAAGAAACCAACCTCTCTTTAAAACAAACATTCATATAATTGCTTAGTTTATAATTTTTTAATCTCTAAACCCGGCCTCAAATCTCGCCGTTAACTTGGTGAAACTAATGTAGAGATTGAATTGGTTTTTGCCAGTGACTTGCAACTTGTAGCTTAAGAAAACAGCTGTTCCGATGCGATCAATTTGGATTTAATGCGTCTCATTGAACCAGTGCTGGTTCAAATTGTTTTACTTTGTACAAAAGAGGTATAATGCAGTACTAAATGGAATTTTTCATCTCGACTTTAGTAGTTTTTTGACAACTTTTATACGTATATAATAATAATTGATTTGTATTTATAAAACACAAGGACTCAATGATCTATCAAAGCATAGCCCAAACAACTGGACGGAACGGGATGTTATTTAACAATTTTTTTCTTATACCGATTTATAACTAGACCTTCGTCCCGGCTCCGCCCGGGTAATCAGATTCCTGTTTTATCCCAAGGGAGCACTTAATCGTGATAAAAAGAATCCTATCACCCAATTCAGTTCATACCCTGTATGTATACCAAGTTTCATCAAAATCCGTTCAGCAGTTTTAGCGTGTTTAACGGACAAACATCCAAACAAACTTTCACAATTATAGTAGTGTGATTGTACAACTTGATAATAATTGAGGTATTGAGGTATAAAGTACATAGATGTTTTTGTTTACATAGTTACCAATGTAAAAATATAAAATATGGAATGGAACTTGAAAAATAAAAGCATTTGATTGGTTGAAACCTTGGTATTGGATTTGAACAGGGCGCTCTTATATTCTGACGTTGATAGCAATTAAGTTTCCATCGCAATAATAATTTTTGAAATCGTTATTTATGAATTATTGAATAAAAAACAAACAAACTATTTATTAATTGGGCGCCATATTTATCGACGAGATTTAAAATTGCGTTTCTCATCATAATTCTGTTATTACTATAATATGTTTATTTGTGAAAGGAAACTTTAAGGAGAAGGATGTATATATTGGTTGGGCAACTTAAACAAATATTGATAATCATTTTATTTAGATATATTACTAGTTGCACCCGGCAAACGCTGTTCTGCCTTACTCTTATCATTTAGGGGTATGAAAAATAGATGTTGGCCGATTCTCATAGATACCGGATAAGCACAAAAAATTTCATCAAAATCGGTCAAGCCGTTTCGGAGGAGTATGGTAGCGAAAACTATGATACGAGAATTTTATATATTACGAGAATTTTATATATTAGAAAATGTATAAAAGCTCTCGGCCATATGTGGATTATGGCCTGAACCCTCATAGGAGACCTGTGTCCCAGCAGTGGGAACATATATGGGCTGATGATGATGTATAATAGACCGATTTCTTGGTACTTTCGAGGTAGTGTCGAGGGGTCTTGGGTTGACACACAAAAATATGTCTCGGTGTGGCACTACACAGAAGGCTGATCACCTACTTGCCCATAAAGAAAATCTTAATCATACCCCAGTACTACACGGGACTTCACTTTTTTATGTATAATAGAAGTGAAAGGATTTGAATATAAGTTAGAACGTTTAAGAATGTTCTATAATTAAACCCAACTGGCATTGACATAATCAGTTGTTAACAAATCTCAGTCACTCACAAAGACAGAAAGAAACATTTCATTCGACTCCACAAAATTATAATTTAAACAAAACAATACATCTCACGATAAATTAAAACATTTATTTTTGTTCACTTTCACCATAGACTGAGTATAAAATCATATCATATATGATATAAAATCATCATCACAACGAAAAGCAAAACCAAGAAATAACGTAAAAAATTAAATTATAATCACGCTTGTTATTTTTACAAACAGCGCCTATTACGGTAACCAACGAATATCACACAATGGTATATTGCATTTCGCAAATAACACGGAATAAAGCAATAAACATGAAGCCAAATTAAATGGAAACCAGAATTTTTATGTAACTGAAAAGCATTGCCGACTACGGGGTATTACTGAAGCTGTACATTTAACAACGAATATAAATTTCAATTTTTAAATCTCCGAATGCGCCTGTCTCGCTGCGGAAGAATATTTCCCAGTTTATATGCTACATTAGCAAGTGTGTTTTGAAGTTATTTTCATAGTAAACTTGTTTTAATTCGCCAACGTTGTGTCTCTTTGTATGCTATGTGGAATTACTACTTATAACCAGCCATATAGTTGACACCAATAGACAAACATCGAAACGCCCGCGGTAAAAATCCATACCAAACCCAGATTTATCACGTTTGATCTTCCCGAAAAATTAAGATATTGGGGACTTTAAGAAAATACCATATATGTCTTTTAAAGACTGGCAGAGCACCTGCAACATTACCAAAAGTATATATGGTTAGTGGTGACCACTTAACATCAGTTTAACTTTATGGTTAAATTTTTTGATGGACTTTATAACAAATATTTCTTCAATGTAGAAACAAACATTCAAATTCATGAATGTATAAAATTCACAGGATATGACATATATATTATTAATATGATTCTTAAAATTAATGTTAACGTCTTTGTAAATGATTCCTTTGGTTATAATTAACGCTCGTGGAGGTTCATCTGAAAATTAGGACAGTTATTAAAATTACTCTAAAGTTTCGAAAACCCTTTGAGCTTTATTTCAGTGCTCCCATTAAGACATATTTTTAATTTTTAACATTCTATAAAATACATTAATGATCATAGTCCATACCTTTGAACTGCAACATAATTTGATTTTTTGAAATACATTCTTTTTAAAAACCGAGATTAATTACGGATCCTGAAATCTTCAAATTTATTATTAAAAATTTACTTGTGGCGATACATTTATTTCAAATTCCATTTATATCAAGGAATATTCACTAAATATACAGATTTTACTATTGATAATAATAATTGAAATTTATCATTACCCATACAAGTTTAGATAAACTATATATTATAATAAATTCATCTGTCTCGTGGCTTACACAACTTTTTATTATGTATACCTTTATATGTAACTGTCTCATAAAGACTGCATTTTGAACAACTTCAAACGGGCAGAATTAAGTAAACTTCGTTTTGTACCCTTGTCAAGGATCGGTGACATAACTACAATAATTCATAAGATTAAATACTTTCACCTATATGTTTCCATGTAACTGTATATGTAATATTTCAATATTTGTAGTTGTATATCAAGTTTTTATTTTAAATGTTGGTAAAACAGTGCCTACCTGTAATTTAAATAAATAAGTACTAATGTGTTGATGTATATTTTAATGTCTTAATAGTTTTAACAAGAAATTATGTATTTAGTTGGTAAGCCTTTATTTAAATAAATAAATAAAAAATAAATAACTGAGACGCAATTTTTCGTCATTTCATGGGACGTCCACTGCAGGACAAAGGCTTCCCTCAAGGATTTCCACCACGACCGGTCATCGGCGGCCTGCATCCAGCGGTTCCCCGCCACTCGGACCAGGGTGACCAGACGCAATTTAACGGACAGATAATTCAAATATTGTATTAAACTCAAAAATTGTATTATTCTGATTAGGTTCGTTAGGATTTTATGATTTGCGTATAACAAGTGAGACAATTTAGTTGATTCTATAATTAAGGCGAGTGGTTAGTGCTTTGACTTTATTTCCTTACTAGACGCTGATCCCGGCTCCGCCCGGATATCAAGATTCCTGTTTTATCCCAAGGTAGCATTTAATCAGAATAAAAAGTATCCTATCACCTAAGTCAGCTCATACCCTGTATATCAAATTACATCACAATCCGTTTAACAGTTTCAGCGTGATTGACGGACAAACAACCAAACAAACTTTTATATCTATAATATTAGTGATTTAAAGGAAAACGTTATTTAATGTATATACATCTTCATAGTGCAATAATAAGGAAACTTAATTTATAAACTGTATCTGGAAAGGCAGAACAAACATCGCTAGTTAAATTCAATCACTAACAGTTTCAATAAAAATAGGATAGGAAACCATTTGTTGGCAGTGTGTCAAATCTTTGGCCAATACCATGTAACGGAAGTCAAGTGCCTTCCATTTTGCGAAATATCATTTTTGATATTGTACTGCTGTTTACTTTACACAACTTCAAAATAATGGTAGGAGATATTACTATTTTAAGTACTTATTCTGAAGGTTATAAGCGGTGAAGTCGGGGACCACTAGTCTGTATATATAAGGCTACGTTTTCTAGGTTATATAACGTTACTTTGTTAAATCTACGAGTAGGTTATTAGTATTTGATTATATAGAATATAGATATCAAAGAAGATAAAGTGAATATAAGATACTATTAATTACTATTTGATTTCAAGTAGAATTATTTCAAATTTCAAAGTCAAGTAATCTACGAATTAAAGACTATTTTCAGTTGAAACGCAGAGAACGTAATGTAGACGTTCATTAAATCATTAAATATTTTATGAGTTATATTTATAAGGGCTCTTCAAATCCTACTAATATTATAAATGCGAGTTTGTAAGGATGTGTGTGTATTTCTTGCTCATGAATCTAAAGAATGTATGTAAGAATTTGTATCGAGAATGTTTGACAAATTGATACCCTAAGATAGACTAGTGATATGAATTGAAAAATAGCTTAGTACAGATTTCATCATATTGAAATATTTCAACAATTGTCATGTATATATATATATATATATATATATATATATATATATATATAATATCAATCATTTAAATATCATTATATCATTTAAATACCCAGCTATATGTGAATTCTAATTATTAATAGTTATACTAAGAAGTGTTAAGAAGAACCTACCATACCGTGTACCATAATATAGATAGATTCTGGATAGTACAGAAGCTTAATGTGGATATACGTTACTCTAATTGTCGTTAAAACACTTCGTTATTCCAAATATCGGTTTCAAACATAAGCCACAATATCATCAGAATAACCCGATCGAAATTTAATATCCACCGCAGCAAACCATGGTAGTTTTAATTTTATTTCGCGGAAGGATTTTCCAGCTCTTTGAAAGGGGGAAACAATTTGCTGTGACGGCAGAGTGCCAAAACTTTTGTACTTTTATGTGTGACCTAGACACGATTCCCATTTCTGACGATCTGACGACTAACACGCTTTTATATGTATCCAGTTGGTGTTTACTGGCCGTTGTGAAAGGAATCATGAAAGGAAAAAAGGAGTTTGAATAGACCTTTTATATTAAAGCAATTATTTCGTAATTCAAGGGTGTTTTGTAACGTCATTTCTATATCATATTATAAATATTAAGTATTTAAAAGTTTTATATCGTGAATTTACCTTTTTCACAATAAAACAAAATCGTGAATTATGATAGAATCGAATTAGTAGATAGAAAATGAACTGTTTTTATTAATTGCATTGTTATTATGCGTTAACAAATTTGTGTCTGTGGTTTAAAAAAAATATGTTTACACGAACAAATAGAGTTTAAATATTGTTTTTATTACGGTTAAATTTAAATTCGGAATAGTTTAATAGATTTTATTAGACATATAAACCTTCCACTTGAATCATTCTATCTATATAAAAAACCATCGAAATCCGTTGCGTAGTTTTAAAGATTTAATATCATAATATGTATAAAACATATGAGAAATAAAATACGATACAATAAATACAGAGTATAACAGATCATAACAGGTTAATGAACGATACAATACATTTCAATGTTCCGCCTCGCCACACTACATTGGATGTTGACGATGGCTTAAACTATCTAGTCGATAATTATTATTAACTACATCGATGACTTTAACAGCATATTTATAAAACTAAATATATTGCGTAAAAGTTCAAATCCGTTTTCCGTTTGGAAGCATTTTCCTAGTTGTAACTTGTCTTTTTTCAATTAGTTCAACCTAGAATTAATTAAATGAGTTTTATTTTGGTCCACATTGGAATCACGTCGGTGCGTTCATTTTGAATACATTAGTGGGAACTACTTCAGAGAAGAAGAGACCACATTTATGAACTATTGGATAGAGAAAGGAAGCAAAAATTCATTATATAAAAATGTTTCGGATGTTTCACGACACAACACTCTTTATATAGCATAAGCAATATTCATGGTAGCTACAAAAAGACCATACATAATCTAGGTTTCTCATTGTAATTTCTAGGCAATTAATATTGCCTTCGAGAAATCCCGTCACTAGCACCCCTTCGTTGCCAGTGCTCAAAACGGCCGGAGAATATTAAATTTTCCACCCTGTTAACAAAATGTACAGGATTATCGAAACTAATATTAAAATCCCTTCAATCATTTTGAGAGTCTAATTAAATGAAGTGTTGATAAAGCTTATCGTAATTGCTCCATTTTTTGTTGTTTATAAAATTTGTGTTAATACTAGAGCTATATAAAAGATTAGATATTCTTTCTTATGTAAATTGATTGGAAAAGTCCTGTAGTTTTCTATGCTTTATGCTGTAAATCCTAGTAATATTATAAATGCGAAAGTTTGTAAGGATGTGTGTGTGTTTGTTGCTCTTTCAGGCAACCTCTGAACCAATTGCAATGAAATTTGGTATGTGGATAGCTGGACAACTGGAATAACATAAAGGCTACTTTTTATCCTGATATTCCTACGGAATACGGACTTACGCGGGTGAAATCGCGGGGCGCAGCTAGTCATCTATATTTTTTAATTGTTTTTCTCGATCTTGTTATACAATTTATGCATGGGTGTCACAGAATTGGGCCAGCTCGCACCGGGGAAGGTACCATACCTCCACGGAAGCGGCCTGAAATATTAGCATGTTATTGGGTCCGATCAGTAAGATGGGGAGCAGGAGGTCGTAGAGTTTTGTTCACCCTTTCCCACCTTTATCATCGTCGTTAGTCTTTTATCCCTTATAAGCAATACATTTGCTGCAGCCCTACAATGTATTTGGTTTTTCTTTTCCATTAAGTAGACATAAAATGTAATGTAACATTGTTTTAAGGAAGAAGCCACCGACAACCGAAACACAGTTCCCAACTAGTTCGGTAGTCAGTGGGTCGTATAAAACATATAATTACTTTATTTTATGTCAATAATATTTAATATCGGCGGATAATCGTTTACCATCTGGCGAACAACCTCAACTCAGTCGCTATCACATAAAAGAAATACTAATCACCTAAAAATATCACTTACACTTTTATTTCCTTTTGATAAATTCTTAAAACTCTATGGGTGTACGCATAGTTATAAGAATTTATCAAAGACCTGACTGATAACGTGCCGCTGTCAACAATTTTTTTTCGTAGTTTTTTTTTTAATGGCAACAAGTCAGAATTATTTACCAGTGTTTTCGTAGTTTTATTGCTTTGTGGAATTTTTTTGGTACCCAGAACATGCATGACTATAAATTATTATCAATTGAGCATAATAAATAATGTTAAGGGTTTAAAAAAGGATTTAAATTAAAGATTACGCGATCTAAGATATAGAATATGAGATATATTTTAAAAGTGAAATGGGGTGTTTAATAATAAGACATTGGAATAGCGGTCTTTGCGTTTTCCCCAACAAAAACGAGTTGAGAGAAAGGTTTAAGTTAAAGAATGATAAAGAATTTTTAAAGGTGATTACAATGGCAATTTTGGGCAGTTAATTATTCAGGTCTTTTATATTTTCATTGGTTATTTGTTGAAGATATTTTTGTGCTCATTCATGAAATTGTTAACAATCCGCTTATAATATATTTAAAGAATAATAATTTAAGCTTAAGTTTAAAGAAACTTAACTAATTATTGTATTCCACGTAAAGACGTGGAATACAATAATTAGTTGAGAATTTGATTTTAATTTTTGTAGCGTTCACCATCCATGAATTGCTTTGTTAGTTCCTTCCAATCCTAACATTATGTTAAATCTTATAATTAATTACATATTGATATTAATATTAATAATTATATAATACATATCAAAATAATATATATGCATATTATTATATTTATTTATACATATTTGATATATATTTATATCAAATATATAATAATATATATCTAATAGAGTACTAACTACTGCAGAATAGTGAAAACTTCATTTCTAAACGTTGAAAATAATATTATCAATGAATTGATGTCTTTGCCATATCTTTATGTATTTAAGAAAGAATCGCGACAGAATTTTATAAAGCGTCATAGAATTTTATTGAGCAATGAGTTATAATTCTATGAATCTTTTCACTTAAATTTAAATTTATTAGTTCGTTTAAAGATTTCTTTAATGATTGAGGTATTCGTTGAGTTAAAGACAACGTTAAGTAAAGACATCAATTTAGATTTATAAAAATGCCACCATAAAAATGGCGACTTATTAAGAAATCTCAGCGTTTTTAAGCTTACAGCCAGTTTACGGCATTTTATTTTTACCGTGGTCATTGACTATTAAAGGAAACCTTTAGTTCGGGTTTTAAAATTAATCCTTTTACAATTTAATGCAAACTCTTTATAGCTTTAAAGTTGATGTTTTATACATTATTTATTAAAAGTCTGCTTTAGCAACTTTTACAGCTGCTGCTGTGAATGTGTTTTCATCGATAAAAGAAACGTTAAGAGGTTTGTAATTGTTTTCTATCAAATGAAATTAGCATTTCATTTTCAATACAATATCAAATTAGTATATATCCTGAAACATATTGTACTTTTTTTTCTGTTTTCTTTTACTGCAGTGCATCATATATTTGCAGTCCCTTTATATACGGGTAAGTGATTTTTTTTCAGGACAAAGGCAGTCTAGACGAGCGACGAATATCGATAAAGCTGAAAGGAAAGTTCACATCAGTCTTGTGGAACTTTTAACGGTCTTGTGCCCAAGTTTTGTTGACTTTAGTTACAGGGAACTGGTATTTGTAAATAGCCGCTTTTTGTTTTTAATTGAGCGATTTAATTAAGTGTATATGAACGTTTTGGCTGGATATTAAATCCACGGAGTTATCGAATTACACAGCTATGTCGCATACGAGATCAGCTAAGAATAAGCCACTGATTATGTAAAAAGCATTGAATCGAATTTTCTTTATAATGAAAATTAAATTTAAATAAAATTACATTAAACAATTCTCCAATACAACTAACAATAAGATGTATACGTCTTCGTGATAGTTAATTTTTATATTAAATAACATTGAAATTTATTCGACTACCTCATAATTTCATAATAGACGTATGTAAATGAACCCCTTACATACAAGTTCTGCACTTTTGTTAATGTTGTGTTAAATAAAATAACATATCATGTTTTTAAAAGCATCGTGAACTTTTATAAGTATTTATAAATCCGCTTATAAAACTGATAATTGTGTAGACGTAAAAAAACTCGACTCGCCCAATGGAAATGATAATTCATAGTAATATAACGTACACACTAGAGAAAGGGAACCTTGACAGGGTGACGCCGTATCGCATTACGTAACGAAACTCTTTCTTTTCCTATTGGAAGATCTCACTTCAAAATTGCTAGCTTTTTGCGCATCTTCGCAGGTGGGTTCATCTACCTACATGTTATTTAGCCTATATCACTCAGTGAGGATGCAGCTTTATAATGAAAATGAAATCGGACTAGTACTTTTTGTGTGAAAGCATAACAAGCATACATACAAAAATGTTTTTCTTCTAGAAATTAAACACATTTTAACCCGACGTTTCGAACACTTTACAGCGAGCGTGGTCACGGGGGGACCGATGCATGATATAATGAATAAATCGCGTTTAAAATCCGTTACAAAGTTCTTAATTTCTAAATGTATAATACTCGCCTGAAATCAAACACAAGAGAATACTATGTATTTTCTCTGTTTAATTTAGATGAAAAAAGATAATATAAAATACGCAAGTAAAATTTGTATAAAAACGAAAGAGTACAAGTTTAAAGTTTAATAATCAATCAATACTAACCTAATTTGATGAAAAAGGTGTATTATTGGCTCTAATATAATATTCAACAGCACTTAGTTCGTCTTATTAACATAACAGAAACTAGGATAGCGTTTAAATGATTAGCAAGTTTAATTACTATTAGCTGACTTCGTAATTAACTTATAAAATAACCTTCTGTTTGCTAAACTAACGAATTAAACTAAGCTTTATAAAATATTCGTTGATTAACCCGTGAAATTTGCATTATTTTGTAGGCAGCTGCCAGAAAGTTTACTCCTTATTTAATTTGTAGGCAAATAATTATGTTAATAGCCACTTAGTGTTTTGAATATTTTATGTTCGAACCAGCATATTTCTATTTCATAAGAGATTTGGGTCACGATCGTACCGGGGTAGTCGTAGTATTTTTTCTATCCGTATCCAAGATAGCGTTCTTTTTTGTCGTGTGTAGGTAGGTACTATGGAAAAAATGCCCCGGCATAAGTAAGTGACAATGTCTTTACAATGAGAAATGATATCTTATACCTTTAAACGAGCAATTCTTGTATATATATATATGTATATATATAATTGGAATTTCGGAATCGGCTCCAACGATTTTCATTAAATTTAGAATATAAGGGGTTTCGGGGGCGATAATTCGATCTAGCTAAGAATCTTTTTTAGAAAATGTCATATTCGTGTATTATCGACTTAAACTTACTTTTTTAACAAATAGGAGACGTTTGAGTAGTCCCAATTACGTAACGTACAAAACGCTTATAAACAATCTAACTTCACGAAGTTAAACCGAGCAAAGCTCGGTCATCTAGGCACTTTTAATATAAATAAACACATCAAATTCTATATTATATTCACTTTTATATAATTATCTTGCGTATTATTTTGATTTTATGTTATATTCAGGAACATTTAGGAGGTTGTGGATAGACAAGGGAATATTTTGATATTGATAACGCTTAAATTTTAAGGCATTGAAAGAAAAATTATTTTATATTTTCATATGTACATGTTTTAATTAATAATCCGTAATTTTTGCTATCCTTGTATGACTTTTGATGTTTTGTAGTAAACTAGCTGCGCCCCGCGGTTTCACCCGTGTAAGTCTGTATCCCGTAGGAATAAAAAGTTACCTATATGTTATTCTAGTTGTCCAGCTATCCACGTGCAAATTTTTTTGCAAAAAAATTTCATTGCAATCGGTTCAGTAGTTTTCGCGTGAAAGAGAAACAAACATATACATACACATACATCCATCCTCACGAACTTTCGCATTTATAATATTAGAAGGATATGTGTTTGCAAATACGTTGCCAACTTTTAATGGGTAAAGTTTACCCCTTATGATGGGAATAAAGGGAAGGGAAAGGGAAGGAAGAAAGGGAAACGGGCCTCCAGCTCCCCCACTCAATGAACGAAACAGAGAAGTATGCTACTATTTCGCGCCGGTCTTCGGTGGGGTGTGGTACCTTCCCCGGTGCGAGCTGGCCCGATTCGTGGCTAAGCGTGTCCAAATCTCACATTTACATTAGTAAATATACGTAATCGTGTTTTGAATTTATAAGTAATTAGAAATATAAAGGAAACCTTTGCACATTTAAAAACGAACTTACGAAATTGTAGAAGAGAAAATCATCAAAAGTTTATTCATAATATTTTAGTTTATTTGGTTTTCAATTTTTCAAGGAAACTTTATCCTAAGCCTTTTTAAAAAGAGTTGTCAGTTAATACTGGCTTGTAAAAGGGTTCGTCGCTTTCATAATGTTCCGTTTATTGTTTACGTTTTTTGAAAAATAAATAATTGCGGTTAGTTGTTACTTTTTTGACATGGGGATCTTTCACTGAACTGACATTCTTTTTTTATCATAGGGGGCATCCGAGCCGGTGATTCGCCTGATGGTAAGCGACCACCTCCGCCGATAAACATTAGCAGAAGTTCTTTTATTTTTATTTAAAGGATAAGATAAAGATTGCCGTCGGGAGTAAATAAATACAAAGTATATATAATTATATTGCATTTACATTATATCTATTACGTTCACGGCAATTCCGCAGCAATTCAAAGATAACTCACGCTAAATTATAGCTACAGCCATTAACCCTAAACCACACCTTACCTGTCAATAAGTTAGAGTAAGTACGCTAGCGACAGAAGTACAAATGTTTGCCTACACTAATGGCTCGGTGTTGCACTTGCCACGGTTAACGGGTTAATCGATCTATGTTTGCGAAGCTTTGTATAAAAGATCGTTAAGATCTGGTTACACGGGGTTTTTGATATTTTGAACGGAATGAAGTTTATGAATGTTTTGAATTGTCTTTGTTTTTAATGAATTTTCTCAAATACGATGGAGGTTGAGAACCTCTTCGGTTAAACTTTTATTCGATTTTTTTGACTCGATGTCTCGGTGGGTTTTAACTGATAGACGTAATTCTTATTATATATATCTGCCAGTAACTTTGGTGACCTAATTTTTGGCACATAGCAATTTATGTTATTTATATTAATTGAAACCACACAGAAGGTACCAGCTATAAATAAAAAAGAACCAATAAAATCGGCTAACCGAGTTCAAAGTTTTGAGGTATCAAACTGAGAACTGCTTCTGTTGAGTCAATAAAAAATACATAATAATGAGCAACTAACATTTGAATTATCACATATTTAAAGCGTTCAACAGATTAAATAAACAATTAGAAACGCGATTGAAATACGATATATTTCGTACAATACAATCTGTATTTGCTACGACACAGCAATCGCTGTCTTCACTACCAAATCTGAAACGCAATTACCTACATACTCCAAATGAGGTGCTTAAATTAAGACAGGCAATATACACAATGTGTTCTGGCAACAAAATGCCGTCAGTGGTGTCGTAAATATTGGCACTGACAGAATGCTTATGGCCTTAAATTATGGCTAATTGTAGCAGGTTCATATGGGTAACTAGATACGTAATATCTAGATTATTATTATAGAGAGACGAAGTTTAAGAACTAATTAGTTTGTGATGATGCCTGTAAGTAATGATAAGTGAAAATAACTATTGTATTAATAAATCTTCATCTTATAAAATGTTTAAAAAATAAAAATGGGACAATCACAGCCAGTCACAAAAGCTAGTGCGCGAAGGACACAATTCAGCAGAATTTTCGTTCATGTGTACTCTACCAGACGCTAAGTAATCAAGATGTATGTATCCACCGCCTTACCTCCATAAATTACCCTCGTTCCGATTTCTTTTCCGATAATTATTGCAAGCACTGATTCAGTGAGTAAATCTCACGAGTGCGAAAATGTTTATTGAGAGGCTTCTGAGTTGTTTCGTCTTATATTCTGAGTTATTTATGGGTTTTCATTAATTCTGTGCCTAATATTCGAGTGAGGGAACTGGCCTGGATAAGAGGATTTTGAAATTGTTTTTGATTGAGTTGCTGGCTTATTTCGATTGTAGAACACCTTTAACAATATTCGTATTAATGCTGTATTGTTCTCAAATGTTTGTTGTTGGAAATTTTCTAATTTCAATAGGACTAAGATTTCCATTATAGAAGTGTTTAGTTTATATGTCGAAAATTAAATGCCTTTCTGTTAATGTTTACTTCATATTCTATGATTATATCATGGCTGATTTAAAATGTGCACTTGATGAACTGAATTCATGTTTATGGAAATGTTAAAATAGAAAAAATTGGTGGTATTCATATAGTCTGGTAATATTTAAATGTTAAAAAATTCTTAAAATAATCGCATTTGTTACATATTTGTTGTTGTAAGTCGTTGGATAATACCCATTTAAAGTTTATCATAAATATCATAATGTAAAGACTTATTACCAAAAAATAATTTAGTATAAAAAAGAATCTCAGATTTTATAAAAATAGCTGTTCGCCCCGGTTCCACCCGTGGTATATATATATGTATATAGCCTATGTCACCCAGTGACGTTGTATCTTTCTAATAGTCGAAGAAATTTTTTAAATTGGTCCTGTGGCGTAAAAACGTTACAATAATACAAAAAAAATGCAAGTTTTATCTTTATAATATTAATGTAGATAGATAAAAATCGGTCATGAGGCGGGACTTGAACTGATGCCTCACCATTCGGCCACACACGATCCCTACGAACTAACAATGGAATATTTGATTTAATGTGCCTTAAGAGCACCCTACCACATCTATTCAGACAATTAAGAACTATCTCAATCAATATGAAACATGATTTCATATGCCATTTAAAAAGCAATAAAACAAATAAGTTCAGTATAATAATAGAACACAAATGCAAAATTTATTCCATGTCAATATTTTTTTTTTTTTTTTTTTATGGCAGAGCAAGCAAAGGAGCAGATGAGCAACCTGATGTTAAGTGGTCACCACCGCCCATAAACACTTGTAACACTTACAGGTGTCAATATTGTAGATATTAATAAAACATCGCAATAAATTTTGGAAATCATTTAGCAACCCATGTTATTGGAAGTTAATCCATATAAAGTTTATTGATTTCAGAGAATATAATTGATACTAACACATGTTTAATTTTCAAACGCAATTCGAAATACCGTGGAAATACCAGTTCTATTATTGGAGTATATCGTTGTTATATTGAAAATTAATTCCGACTGCGTTTAAAACGAATATCATTCATAAATAGTGGAGCTGTTGATTTACGAAATGGATAAAATATATTTAAGCTGAAATCTAATTTCATTTTAATTTATACTTAATTGTTGAATGTAATAGATAGTGAGTAATTCATCCATTTCTGACCAAGAACCTATAGCTCAAGAAATTTACTCTAGAAACTAGGGAAGGTTAGACATACCTTATAGTGCTTTATAAGACAAACCTTATCATGGAATCCAGAATAACTTGAAGTATATCAGACTAACATCATAAATGTGAAAGTTTGTTTGTTTAGATGTTTGTCCGTCAATCACGCTGAAACTATGAACAGATTTTGATGAAATTTGGTATACAGACAGGGTATGAGCTGACTTGGGTGATAGGATACTTTTTATCCCGATTAAATGCTCCCTTGGGATAAAACAGGAATCTTGACATTCGGCACGAGTGTCTAGTATATCATAGCAACAAAAGACAACACTAAAAAGCTTTATATTCCGTCGTATACATAAAAGATTTTAGTATTCGAAAATCTACAATTCACAGAGCAATCTTAGCACACATCGAAATAAACCTAGCACAATTTAGAGTCTTCAATTATTCACGATCGGGCTTCTAACACAATTCCGATAGTCATATAAAAGAAGCAATCGTGGTCACTGATAGTGGGGTCAAAGAGTTAGAAAAGACTGAATGGGTTATTGAAAATCAGTGCTGCGCATTACGTGTATGCTTTTCTTACGCTGCACATGCAGAATAATTATAATTTTTAGCACCACACTGATTAGCTATAAAACCATATTTTTTATTTATTTGTAAAGATTTGTCGTGTTAAATAATTTATTATGGATATTCTTATTTTCTTTTACTTCTTTCAAATTGATTGCAATATAAATTATCAATCAATCAATCAGTTTCTAGGGTTGCGAATCCTAATGGACTCCTTATGGATTCGCCATTGTCCTTATGTCTATCTGTCCGTATCACAACCACTTTTTAATAACACTAATTATGTTTTTTGGTACATGTAGCGAACATTTATTGGAATACATAGTTTACATAAGAACGTATCGAAAGAGGCGTTAACCCGTTGTAGGAATATTCCGTATACGTCCGTATACGGCCGATAATCCTACTAATATTATAAATGTGAAAGTTTCTAAGGATATGCGTGTATATGTTACTCCTTCACGCAAAAACTACTAAACCGATGGCAATGAAATTTGGTACGTAGACAGCTGGACAACTGGAATAACATATAGGCAACTTTTTATCCCGATATTCCTACGGGATACGGACTTACGCGGGTGAAACCACGGGGCGCAGTTACCACTGAATGTAGTTAGAATTTGAATCCAAAATCTACACTAACTCGTCTCTTTGTAATAATTGAGCGATCTAGCGGAAACCTACATCTGCGGGAGGTCGAATAATTTATTAGGAAGCAAACGTAATGGTACAAATATTGCAACACTGCCTAAAGTATTTCCATTCTATAAAGTCCATGTCAAAAAGAACTAATTGAGATTGTTTTATTTTTATCAGAAGATAGATTGGATGTTGATTCCTAGATCAGTAATAGCTAGCTCACATAACTTTTTGGAAATTTAAAATTGGTATTCTTCTTGGCCCAATGTATATGTATATGTATATGTATATGTATATGTATATGTATATGTATATGTATATGTGATATGTATCATAAACTACAATCTCTACCCAATGCTATTCTAAACGTCAAAACTTATATTTATTTATTTATTTATTCTTTATAGTACATATTACGGAAAAATAAATTGACATTGTAAAAAAAAAAGACCATGCCGGCACCTATGCACTATAAGGCGGCCTTATTGCTCAAGAGCAATCTCTTCCAGGCAACCTTTTATAATTTATATCACAAAATTTTCAGTAAATCACAAGTAATTCAGCATACAGTTTACTAACTATTCCCTATGTAAATTTCCTACTAATGTTATAAATGCAAAATTAACACTGTCTCTCTCTCTCTTCTTGACGTCTAAATTACTAAACCGATTTGGATGATATTTGGTACGAAAATAAATTGTGATCTCTATGTTCTTATGTGGGATAGTTATTGTCTTACTAACTTTCTGGCGATTATTTCGGTATTATATCTTTTACTCTAACTACGCGAGCGAAGCCGCGGACGAAAAGCTAGTATGTAATAAAACATAATTAACAAAACTCCGACATATTCAGTTCATGTAGACATGAATGACAACGATTTAGAAATCGTTAGGAAAGATGTTGCGGAATAAATAAAAATTGTACTGAAGTTTTCATCATGAAAATATAAATTCTCACTGTTTGTAGGTTGAAGCCTCGTTTATATATTAAATGACACAGAACAAGTGATTTTTCTAGTAAATTAAATGTTAAACGGGATATTAAACGAGCGAATATAACTCTTGTTTCATGAATAAAAAGTACTTTGTTAAATAACCTTTTTTATTTCGAACATTTTTAATGAAGAGCTTATGGATTCATTTGCTCAAATAACATCTGAGAATGTGCAATTTATTTTCATAGATATAAACGTAGGTAATATCTTTTCGATTTCTAAATCATATTTTAAAATAAACAAAACTTTGAGTAATAAATACTCAAATAGGTTGATGTGAAATTTTTCTGTACATATAACTTAAATTGCTAATAACTAATTGCTTTCAAAAATTTACACTAAACTTTCCCTTTATATTACCGAAAATATTTATCAAATGTATAAAATAAAGTTTGCGCGGCTGAATGTCGAATACTACAAAATGGTTTACGTTCATATTCAGTTAGTTTAGAAGCCTTGGCCAGTTCAAAACTTGAAATACATGCAGATAAATTTTGGGATACAAATTTACCAATGTGATACCAAATTCGTGGGAGTGCATTGCGGAAACGGATACTTTAGATATCATATGCTAGAATGCGAGTCTAATATTAATATTAGTTTTCAGTTCTGTTTTCACCTGTAGAGCTTTTAGCTATAAGTACTAAATGGTGTATGTTTTTTAAAGTGATTGTGATTTGAAAGGCGAACTCGTGTCTTCCATTCTATTGATACACTAAAAGAAAATAGTTTTAGTATCCAAAAGATTTGTATGTGGTAGTCGAGCACGCTTCGGCACGAATTGGGCCAGCTCGCACCGGGGAAGTACCACACCTCCACAGAAGACCGGCGTGAAATAGCATTCTGCTGTGTTTCGTCCGGTGAGTGGGGGAGTCGGAGGCGCATATCCTTTTCCTTACCCTTCCCAGTCCTTTCCTTTATTCCTATCGCCAATCCTTTCTTAATCCCTTCCCAAAAAGTCAGCAATCCATTTGTAGAGGCGTAAGGTCTTATGTCTCTCCAAATGTTCATGGGCGGTAGTAGCGCTTACCATCAGGCGTCCCCCCAGCTCCATTGCCGCCTGTAACATAAAAAAAAGATAGTTTTAAAAGTATACTGTAAAGAAAAGTTGTAAGGAGAGGGTAAAGTATTAAATTATAACTCTTTTCGCCCGCTTTGTCAAGTGAATTTTCCATGAGAATGTGAAGTTTCATCGCGGTAAAAAGCGCTTATAGCGCTGTCTATTTAAATACACAAATTACATAAAAATGCCTCCTTTGTATCGCAAAATAACGACAAACAAAAATAATTACACAAATAAACAGTTTCGCATTTATAATTCGTATTGGCGGGGATACCTTAAAAACATATTTTGTTGTGTCGTGAAATAAAGTCAATCAAACAAATATACAAAAGAACAAATACAATTTAGTGCTTTTACTAACAGTAAGGATACACGTCATTATTCGGTAGGGTTTTCATTAGAAAATGTTGTTTGTTGTTCTATCTTTTTACGATAATCCCATTACTCCTGCGGTACAACGGTTTGTTTGTTAAAAGTACTCGCTCAACTCAATTTCTATCGTACACCCGAATGTGTATTTATTTTCCATGTGCTTAAAATATAGCATCATATTAATAATGTCCCAGCGTCTCCGACATTCAATCAACGTAATGAAAAAGTCTTGTTAAATATTGCGAAAATTCTTACGAAGCAAAACGCTCTGAATGCATACGTTCGTCGACAGTGATTGATGCGTTCCTTTGTTTTAGACTTGGTAATGATAAGTAATATGATGAATGTCATTTTCCATTCAGCCGAATTCAATAGAGGATAAAAATGGCGTGCGCGTCGTTCGAAAATGGATGTTATGTTATAAGCGGTAAGGTTGTTGATGTTCTATTGATGTTATTGACATCGTTGTAGTATTGGTTAGGCTATAATTATAAGTCCGAATTATTTAAGTAGAAGCTCAGTGTTTAATACGAGAGTATGTGAGGTGACTGCTTAATTTGGGCTTGTTAGGTGCAGTATTCTTATATTTTCTGATGACAAGGCTCAAATTGTTGTTTGTTAGTTACATAAGTCTTTTTTGGTATTACATTATATGACTTTGGTACCTATTATTATCAAAAACCTGTATAATAGTGTTATTGAGAGATGCATTATATTGTATAAGATAATTTTTTTTAAGTGGTGAGTTCTGAAAATAAAAGGGAGGGCACAGTATAAATATGGAACAGTATGGCAACTTCGCTTAGTTGTTATTAACTACCTGAATGTAATTAAAGCTCTTTCCTTTTTACATATATTCTTCTTATTGAAACATTGAAATCTGTAGTGTTTACTCCAATTAATCGAATTGGAATGTATCCTACTAATATTATAAATGCGAAAGTTTGTAAGGATGTGTGTGCGTTTGTTGCTCTTTCACGCAAAAAACTACTGAACTGATTGCAATGAAATTTGGTACGTAGACAGCTGGACAACTGGAATAACATGTAGACCTTTTAATCCCAATATTCTTACGGGATACGCACTTAGGCGGTTGAAACCACGGGGCGCAGCTAGTTGTTTGAAATGAGACTTAAACGTTGAAATAAAACTTATTAAACAAAGTTAAATGAAAAATATCGATAAATATAAATATATTATAACGATATTGAACATTAATTTACTACACAGTAGGCTCGTGACATTTTAAAATCAATCGCTGAAATTAATCAATACGTCATGACCGCTCGTATTTACGCGCCATTTTATTGACCGTACTGCGACGTCTGCTTGGGAGTCGCGATGCGTATGTTTGCGTAAGTGAAACATTCCGAAGATTAGTAGGAAATTTCTATACTGTTCCATTTTTATACTGTGGCTCTCCACAGTATAAATGTGGAACAGGAACATGACACTGGTCATATTGACGAAGATATTGTCACTATTCCGAGTATCTACATGCCTTAGAGACACGCTATTTCTATATCTTTTGAAATATCAATAATAGTATGTAAAATGGAGAACGGCTACGAACTGTACATAAAAATTGTTTATAATTCAGGCTATGAACAACTAAAAATCAATTTTTCTGTTCTTTATTATGTATTAATTAGTAAAATTTATCACCGAACTAATACTAATGTTCATTTTTATTAATAGGAAGAAAATTATAAAGTGATTTTAATATGGTTTTACTACTGTATTGTTTCTAAGACATCGCGAATGTGTTTTTTAGATTACAAAACGTCTATTTTTGATTTGCCATTATCACTCGTGTATTTGACTGTCAAAAATAGTGTTTATATTATTTTATGAGAGAATTTTCTAGAGCAAAAGGTGAAATCATATTTACCCGTATCAAACTCTCTGTGAAGTTATATAAACAAGTTCGCGAAATAAAAATACACTGGTATCCGCTGTATATTAAATCGAAACTTTTTATGTCAACAAACAGTTAAACATAATGATCTTGGATAACAAGATAATTTCATATGAACGTTTTGAAACTGTTATTAGCAATATGACGTCTTAAAGCAGTACTAATTCCAGTGTGGAAAAGGGTGACGCTAGACGACTGTATAGCTTTATCTTTTTCCCACTATTTTGCAATCGTTATTGAAATTATTTTTACGGTATTTATATTAATATGTAAAATGTATTGTTTGAGGGATCCTCCTGACTCTAAAAAGTTATGAATATGCAATTGTAGTCGTTATGTTATCTTAAATCTCTATACTTTGATCGTAGTTAGCAGATTAAATTCATCCTTGATTTACAAAATTAATAGAAGAGCATAATGTATCATTAAAAAAATTCAGATGAAATACAAAACGTTCATAAATCAAAGGGAATTACCGTCTAATAAGCTTCGTCGAGTATACCTAATACAAACAAAATTTTCAACCTTTTAATGAATACAAACGAAGTTTTCCGTGTGAAAGGAAAATTAATGATACTTATAAAGCATCGTTAGGTGAGGTGATTAGACTCGCATAATAATTGAATGAAAATGAATATATATTATTGCCATAAAGATGACGCGAAATCAACTAAATTTGTTGATTTCGTGGAGAATTAATACTTCAAATAGATTGCCTTAGCTCTCATTATTTTTGTTTATTTATTTATGCAAAATAAAAGTTACAGCTACTTCAATTATAATAGATCCAATAGATCATAATTTGAAAGTTAATATGGTTTTTTTTTCATACTTTATTGAAACATAAGAAGAAACTAATGTCGATTGAAAAAGAAATTCACTAATTTCGCAGTAATGCTTTAAAAAAGGCATCGGCCATATTATATCCAATGTTGCTTCGTCTAGAAAATATGTATACATTGTTGTCGACTCTTTCATGCGGTTGAATTATTTCCGTATTATTTCAGTTATTTTCCCTTATTTTTCGTTTTATGTGCCAAAGGACCACACCACATGTTTATAAAAGAAAAAGTATTTAATCCTTTAAAACTTCAAATGTAGATTCATATTAATAAAAAAAAAAAACAAAAAATCTTCATCTTAAAGAGTAATCCAAAATATCTTCTGCATTGCAGACATACGAGGCATTCAAATATTCAAGGCCCGCGATTCGTTTTCAGTCTCGAGTGAAAAAATACCTTCATTTAATTTCGGAATCACGTCACTTGCCAGTCAGAAACAATTGTATTTATGTACGTTGGAGTCGTAAAATACTCGTAAAGTTAGGGTTGATATTAAAAAGCCATTTAATGCAAAAATGGTTATGGCATTCGAAAATCAAACATACGATTTAAAAATTTTATCTGTTAGTATAGGGGCAAAATTAGGCGAATTTAGTGTGGCTCAAAGACCAACTTAATCTCATGTATGAGTTGGTGTATCAAAATATAACTCACGGACTTACCTATATAAAAACACCTATTTCTTATTGAGTTAAACTATAAAAAATAGTAAGTATGCACATATTAAATAAAATATCTTCCAATTTATATTTTGATCAAAGTTTATTCGCATACAGCGTTGATTGTGGTCTTGTATTGTAAGCCTAAAAGTAACAGCCCTATACAATACTCAAAGGGCTGAAAGTCTGTATGCGACAGGAGCCTAAATACTTTCGGCTCTGACAGACTGTCTAGTTCACACATGGATTTTATTAAAAAAGGGATATTTATTGTTTTTAATTTTATCAATGTTTATTATGTAGAACATTTTATATAGACTATTCAAAAGACAAACTGTATGATAGTCCGCATAAAGTATGAAATGTAAGGTCGGTATAAATATGTTATTTAACAAGATCACCAGCGACATCGTCAAAGTAAACTCTCATGGGAATGAAATGATACACGGCGGTAAGTAGCTTTGTCAATCTTTAGCCTATCTACTCTAGACACTGAAATCATATTATAAAATTGTCTCCGCTTCGATGTAAAAGAAAGACAAATAAACTATTACATTATCAATTTTAATCGGGATTTAGTATTCTTAAAAAATCAATCAATAAAGTTAAATAATAAGGCAGGGAAGTCGGTCTTGTGCTTCACATCTTTATCCTCTTAAGTCCTTAATTAAGGTAGCTTCAAAATTTTAACTAAGCGTGTGTTTATAATTATGGCCACGCTAACACATCTTCCGCTATTGCACCAATCGTCATCCAATTTTTCATTTAAGAATCATTATAATAACATTAAAAGACTATTTGAAACACATGAGTAATTGTTAAATAGAAAATACGATACATTACAAACAAAAACTCCGTTAATTGTACCATAATATCTTTATTAATTCTTTATATAATTATAGTATATTTGTCTCTGGCAATACAAATATCATAATTCATACGTTAAGTTCAGAGATGAGCACGTGAAAAATAAAAGCGGTAAAGTGTAGTGTCGACAATTTGGCGTTGGATGGGTTCCGTTGATTTAGTGTTTTTGGCTTCTAAATTCTATTGTAGTCTGTTCTGATCTTTAAATATTACAAATTGAGTATTGACAATTTATCGTTTGATGTATTTCTTATAATAAATATTTTAATTTGTATGTAGATGAAATTTGATTTAGAAATGCATTTTCACGTCATAAATAACTATGTTAACTTATCTATTTTTGTTAATTTAATTGTTTTTGTGTGCAATAAAGAATATTTCATTTCATTCATTTCATTCATTTCATTATTTTTTTAATATTTAACATATAAATGGAAGTCTGTAACAAAGGACATAGAATATCGTATTGAGTTTATTTGATTGTAAGATCATTGTACTATGTATGGACTTCTATGTACCTTTGGTACATTGGTGTACAATAGTACTTTTTAGCAAAATTTACATGAATTATTTCAGTTTGGTGAAGGGATCCCTAAAATATAAATAGCATTAATGAAAGCACTGAACGACTCTACACGTATTACAGTTAAGAGCCCATTTCTATGCTTATTAAAAATAATTACCTTTGTTTCATTATATTTTTTCTGTTAAAATGAAATTTTAATTATATTTTCACATTATTAAGGGCACTTTTTATACTAACATACACGTATGATTTTCATGTAAAGGAGAAAATGAAACATCAGAGTGTTTTAATATTTATTTACAAAATAATGTTTGGGCTTAATATGAAATTAACAAAGAATTTTACCATGAAAATTGATATTGCAATACAGAGGTCAACATATTATACTATGCTTTAAATAAGACACTTCTTGCTTAATATCAAAAAGTCTCATTACGTGAAAATTATCTGTATTCATTTATACATCTAAATTCTAGAATTTCTGCAAACGAGAAGAGGTCATTTAAGCCTAGTTATGCCGACCGTTTGTCCATAAATTTTTTTGTCGTTATCGAAAACTTTTTTCTTATTTAGAGAAAGATTATTTTAGATGTATGAAGTCGACTATGATGTTCTGATCAGTTTATAGTTTTTGTAATTACATAATAAGTGATAATTAATTTAGTGCTTTAATATTAAAATCTAAACCTGTAAAAGGCAGGTGCTTAAAGAACAATAATGCAAAGCATTACTCACAATTTACGTATTTAGTGAACCCGTTATATCTCAGATATAAATCGTTGTGAAAAACAAAAAGAAATATGATAAGCCTTTCGCAGATTTCCTCATACAAAATGGTCTCAAAGGCGTAAAGATGAACAAAGTAAAATCGCATTGTGGATGACAAAGGATCAATCGGGTTTATAAAACCGATCGTTGAGTTTCTAAGCGTTTAAAGATCATTATGCCTTATAAAGGATGTTGAGAGCGCGGCGTCTTTCATGTTGAAGTACTGAAGTGACATGTATTGGTGAGGGTACTTTGCATCTTCTGAGTGTGATGTTAGCGTCGAGATAGACCATTTTACCCTATTGAAGGAAGTTTATGCTGGGCTAAGAAAATTGCTCTCTATTAACTCGTTTTTATTAGCTTTATATGTAATGTTTGTAGGTTTAACTATCTGACTTTTTAGATTAAAATTTGACTCACTTTATACGGACCGATTTAATTTCAAATTTGTACATTTACCGAGTATTGCTTACATTTGCAGCAGTGGTGCAGTTGTGGACGCTATGCCGACCTACAAAACCTACTTAAAACTACTCGGGTATCAATCTATTTCTCTACCAAATTTTATCCAAATCAAATTATGTAGTAAATAGAGTTCATTTTCATTTTCACGGCTAAATTACTGAATGAATTTTATGTCTATTATTTCCAAACCTTGGAAAAGGACAAAGGTTGTATTTTTTACTCCGAAATATCTAGAAGCGATGAAATGAACGGGCTATCCCGTTATGTGAGTTAGTTTCATGAATGTAACTCGAAATTGTGTTTTTAAAAGTCTTTTCATTAGAAAGTATTGTATTATTTACTCTTTAGCCGGTCGTCCCGACTCCGTCCGTTTGAGCCGGATTAGAAATAATATAAAATATAGTCTGTTTATATAGGCTATTAGCATTCCGTCCCGGCTTTTAGTGTGGTATGTTCTTTCTTTCCTTAGAAAACTTCCTTGTGCCTCGAAAAAAATTATAAAGCAAGCCGAATTGGTTGAGCCGTTCTCAAGTTTTACGCTTAGCAACACATTTCGTGATTCATTATATTAATATTACCAGAATTAAATAGTCATATTCAGATAAATATAGGCTATACGTGGCTTACTATTTCAATTTCATATTACTATAGTATAATTAAAAAATAAATAATTTTATCCCACACGTGATGATCAAGATATAAGTTATAAGGTCTTACATTTGTTTATACTGAAACACCCATATTAAGTTCACCCAGTCGCCCAAGTTTCGCATCCTCACTATTAATGGTGAAAGCGGGAAGCAATTTGACATATTTTCAGCTCTGTACACAAAGTCTTACCTTACGATGGTTAAACAGTGAAAATGAAAACTTTTGAACTTAGTGTATTAGGTTTTAGGGTTCTGTATTGGTATTCGGTTGTAACTCATGAATCGTATCTAGACGGATGATTTTGTAAGATGATGTATTTCTGTATCCGCTATTATCGTGGTGGGGCAACGTTGTCAGGGTCATAAACAGTCCAAAAACGTAATCTTGGCGATCCTGATCAGGATAATAAGACAATCAAATATAATTTTATGTGTTATCGATTGTTGATTTGTACGAAGTTTGAATGAAATCTGTCCGTTTACAGTCAAAATCGAGTCTAAAGGAGTCGATTACATACAAACTTACTGTTGAAGCTAACATAAGCGTCACAAAGGACTTCCATTTTATTTCTATACAATCTTTTAACATATTATTTACGTGTTAGGACAACAATACGTAAGGTGATTCCTTCCCTTCTATCTCGGTAAGAAGCGAAATAATAGAGCGAATCCTACTAATATTATAAATGCGAAAGTTTGTAAGGATGTGTGTGTGTTTGTTGCTCTTTCACGCAGAAACTACTGAAACGATTGCAATTAAATTTGATACGTAGACAGCTGGACGGCTGGAATAACATATGGGCAACTTTTTAGCCCGATATTCCTACGGGATACGGACTTACGCGGGTGAAACCGCGGGGCGCAGCTAGTGTTTCATAAAAGAACAAGAGGGTCAACCAGTGGATATAACATTGTTCATATTAATTGACCCACTATAGTAGATTTTTTGATGTTAGTGATTCACCTATTCGCTGTCTTAGTTTTTAAGCTTTGTTATTATTGTTTCATTAACAGATTAAATAGGTTGATTTGAATAATAAAAAATACATTCATCATCATCAGCAGCCCATATATGTTCCCACTGCTGGTACACAGGCCTCTTATGAGGGTTCAGGCCATAATCCACCACGCTAGCCAAGTGCGGGATGGCAGATGTCGTCGAACTTTTGATTCTTGGACATACTGGTTTAATCACCATGTTTTCCTTCGCCGTTTTAAGCAGTGGTGATGTTATCCACATGTGCATATGCAAATGCAATAAAAATATATTGCAAATAAAAATACGGCAAATTATTATTATTAATTAGTTTATTATAAGACTATGTACTGGCACATAGTTGTTCAACTCTCTTCTACTCTCTTCTCTTTGAACAAATCTCTTCATAAAATGGGTCTACCCGTTTCCGATGATTATGTTTTCAACTGTGATACGATAATTGTATTTAAATAGATTATAATTTTTTTATTTATGTCACAGTCGGCAATGGATCTGGTGGGACGCCTGATGGTAAGCGCTACCACCGCCCATGAGCATTTGGAGAGGTGTAAGGTCCATTGCAGACCTTACGCCTCTACAAATGGATTGCCGACTTTAAATTGGGAAGGGATTAAGAAAGGATTGGCGAAAGGAATAAAGGAAATGACTGGGAAGGGAAGGAATAGGATATGGGCCACCGACTCCCCCACTCACCGAACGAAACACAGCAGAATGCTATTTCACGTCGGTCTTCTGTGGGGGTGTGGTACTTCCCGAGCTGGCCCAATTCGTGCCGAAGCGTGCTCGACTACCACATACAAAATAATAATATAACTTCAATTCGAGTAAAAGTAAAATATTAAATTCATTCCATTCTTGTATTTTTAATCTATATTTCTATAGATAAAAAACTGCCTGACAGTTCAGTCCCAACTACATAATTCCTACGATCTGCAAGAAGGAAAATTTTCATAACACTTTATCAAGCGGCGTAAACGAGCATGACATTATGAACTTTTTATCTCTTTAGCGTAAGTTGTATGCTGACTTATCTAAACGTATTGTATAATATAAAGAGAACAGAAAATAGCTATATTGGTCCTATATAACTTTCTTACTATTTCTATAAATGTTTACTTATACCGAGTGCTGTATAATATACTAATCTATCTATAATAATAATAAATAATAAAAATAAATCATTAAATGTCTTGATAAGCGTTAACCTCGAGAACGAGTGCACCAATTGTGCTTACTTTTTTAAATGATTTTTGTGTTTCATTCGGTGATGGAAACTTTTGCAATACAGGAGTGCCAATACAATGATTTTCTAAAGGCAGATGTTTGTATATAAATACAAAGGGTCATCGAAAGTCCCTGACGCACAGCAACCACGAAAGAAATTGTCAACTGTCGTGGCAATAGCAGCGTTAGATAGCCCCCCCCCCCTTGTCCCCCAACTTTGCTAATTATCGAAAATTAATCCTTTGTGATTGGCTCTGCCTTATTTGAAAGCTACTTTGAAGGAAAATCCCATTGCAATTATCGTATGAGAAGGATGTCTTTATTTTGTTAGGGTATCGAGTTTCCTATTTTTAAATGGCATTGCTAACTACAGGCAACAATAATATCAAAGCACTTTTACGTTTTCACATATCTTCTACTCAGAGGGTGGGTATTTGATGATGATTTTTATTTGAACCTCAACAGGTGGGACCACACAAGCATCAGTTTTATGTTTTTTGTTAAAAATAAATTTTAATCGATGGAACAATAATTTTAGGAAATACAGGACCGATTTAAAAAATTCTCTGTAGGTTCTAAATATGCGATCACTCACCCCTACCGCTAGCATTATACAGTTTGTAAATAAACAAATATTTTGTTAATGTAAATATAGCACTGTTTATAATAAACCAAATAAATGAATAGAGAGGAATATTCGATACTGCTTGGAATATTTATTTACAGTTTTAAAAATCATTTAAATATTTTAAAATGTTCCAACTATCAGGTTTAAACTGTTAACGATGAGTATAACTATTTTTTAATGACACAATTTAAAAGTATGTTGTATATTTTTATTGCATTATTAAAACATAAAAAAACTTCAGATATAACGCCGTGTAAGGGTTGAGTTCTGTTGTAGGCTATGTCCCTTATGTAGTAATTGAAAGTCGAGTCTTCTGTGTAAATGACTTGATACAATTTTATATGGATTTTTATGCATCAACGGTAACCTATATGACTTTGACAGTTAAAATTTTGACAGGTAATAAAGAAAAGAATAGACTATTAATACGCAGCCGTTGCAACAGATAATCAATAACTGTATAGTGTAGGTATAGTAGATAAACAGTTTGGAGTCAACTTTGTCTATGGTGACATTATTTTCATTGAAATTATAGTTTAATACTCATAGTCTGCTACTTAAATAGAAAATACCAATCATCTAACAAAGGAATTATTTGTTAATTTTTAGCCCGTTGCCGCCCATATTCTTATTAATATTATATATATATTTTTTTTAATTTATTGTCTATAAACACACAGCACCGCACATACACAAAAACCTTAAGTACCAAAAAAAAAAAAAAATATATATATATATAACTAATATCTAGAATAAAAACAAAAATTGCGAAAGTTTGTAAGGATGTGTGTGTTACTTAAAACTACTGAATCGATTGCAATGATATTTGGTACGTAGACAGCTGGAAAACTGGAATAACATATAGGCAACTTTTTATCCTGATATTCCTATCCCGGGATACGGACTTACGCGGGTGAAACATGGGGCGCAGTTAGTAATTCATAATTATTTGAAAGCTTTTTAATTCATAAATAACGCAACTAAGTAAGTACACACAAGGGAAAAACATTTAATGTCAAGTTTACTACTCGAAAAATTTGTGTGGAATAGTTGATATAAAGTATTTATTAATTGAAATAAGCTAAATTAGAGCTAAATCCAATGTTTCACGCTCGACGTTGTCTAAAAATTTATGATGTTTTATTATAGCTATACATTATCATAGTAAAGATATAAATTAGTATAGACAATACGTGTAAAAGTGAAGAAATCTTTTATAAAATATATCCTGTGAAATATCTGAAATGTAATACGAGCCCAAAGTAGGCACTATAGAAATAGGTATCAATATCTTACAGACGTATATAATAGGGAATAATACAAACCTCAATCATTTTATATCTTAGCTAAAAAATACTTTTATATTTCTCATGACTTTCAAATCACCAGTCAAGAATAAATAATAGAATTTATGACTATAAGAACACAATTAAGATACAACTAGACAAAATATGAGACTAGATATATAACTAGGTAGAATTACATTGCGAGATTTTTTCAATGCGCGCGTAGCTTAAAATTCGTACGTGTTATATTAGGTGTGAATACATTAATATTATAAGAAACCATAATAAATCGAATGTCTGTGACAAGACATTTTTATTTCATAATTTCAGTGTTCCAAATCTAAACTGTATTATCGGCCAGCAAAAGAAAAATAACACAAGGAGGTCGTAACAATATGGTTATATTGTTGTAGGGCAAGGTTGAGCATTAAATGGGTACAAAATGGATTAGATGTTTCACGATAAAGGTTCGGCGATATATCAACTTACTTTAACAATAGATTCGATAATGCTCCCTTTGTTCTGCGTAGGAAGAAAATTATTAAACAATTTATGAATTTCATTCAAGTGGAATTTAGTGAATGGCGTGATTAATGTAAAACTAGCTGCTAGATAAAAGCAATTGTTGAAATATTTTATGTAGGTAGGTATTGTGAAAAATTGCGAAGAGAAAATGAAAACCATTTTATGTTTTTTTTGTTTTATCATGATTCTACACTTCAAATTCTTCATTTATTTTTGCACTAAAATATTTCCATTACATAAAAACTTCTTGCCGAGCCCACAGATAATACATTTGTAAGTCCAACTGCGAATTGTGTGTTTGAAGTTTTCAATTGTCAATTTAACGATTATTTATCCGCCAAGAGATTGAACGATCAACTTTTTCAGTATAATAATAACAATGCTTGTCGTTTTGGCACGAATACGGTTACGTGATTGATTGTGAATCATAGTTCCGAATTGTAATAAGTCCGTGATTCAAGATCTATATATTTTATATACGGAATTGAATCTGTGACGTACAAAATCATATAAAAATAATATATTAAAAAAAATGGTTGCCTGTAAAGTCGGTTTTACGGGCGAAGATTTTACGTGACAACGTCTTTTTCTCGGTAGAATATTTATTGATATGAATATTATTAAATTGCACAACAGGAACAAGGAATTGAATGAAAATAAGAATTGCATAAATTTTAACTATAGAAAAATTTTGTTTACTAAAAAGACAGAGACAGAGACACAAGCACGCGCCGATTCGATGCGCCTAATTCTCTAGTGCTGCGCGCGCGGCGGACCGACCATAGTTCGGTGACTCATCGTAACGTTACCGGGCGTTACACTTTTTCATGAGTGACTCCGAGCCGCAACCTAATTTAAGACGTTGTCACGTCAATAAGCTATTACTTAGATTTCGATGACGGTCTGTTTGTATTTCTGCTCATAAAATATGATAGACAGACGTTTGACATTTTTAGAAATAATATAGTTATGTAACGGAGGACACGGTCAAAATTAGATGGGTGACCATTTATTGCAGTTGCTTTATAGTTTTCTAGCTGCGCCCCGCGGATTCACCCGCGTAAGTCCGTATCCCGTAGGAATATCTGAATAAAAAGTTGCCTATATGTTGTATATATGTTCAACGGTCCACGTACCAAATTTCATTGCAATCGGTTCAGTAGTTTTTGCGTGAAAGAGCAATAAACACACACACATCCTTACAAACTTTCGCATTTATAATGTTAGTAGGATAGTAGGACTAGTAGGATAGGATAGGATAGGATTTATAATATTAGTAGGATTTATTCGGAACCTTTTGGGCTAAATCCGAGTTCTAAGTGACCGTTTTTTTATATTTTTTATTTTATTTACTTTAAAGGGCCTGTCTCCGATTTGATTCAGATAATAATTTATATGAAAAATAACAGAAACCAATTTAATGCTCAGTTAAGTTAATAGATATTTCATAAGATAAATGTACAAACACAAAAATAAGCACTATAACCACAAGCATAATTAAACACGCACCCATGTTCGGTCTGTAACAAACCACTCGGTTTACCGAAGTGAGCGCCAAAAAATTTCCATAACACTACACTATAAAGTTTATAATCCAGAGCGAGACGCGCGGTATGTAACCCTTCTCTTTATGATACTTGAAGATCGCATAAAATACCATTTTACAGCTTACACTACTTCGGCTGTGCGGTGTGTATACAATTTTATATTTCTCCGGATAACTTCTTAGCGTGATTACTTCTAGCTTCATATTTATTTTTAATCCTAATCCTGTTTGTATATAACTAACGTGAAGGAGATATTTTATTTCTAAATTTTATTTAAAAACCTAAAATTTCCATTGATTTTATTCACGTTATTAACAGTAATCATCGCTGATACGAAAAATAAATTATTTCAATTTGAGTTAACTTATAAGCTCCAATGAATCGTACAAAGAGAGTTTTCGGAGCTGGTTGCATACTAAAATAAATGAAGCAAATTATTTAAATCTCTTTTACGTTTAAATTATAATTACCAGCCCTCTAGGTATATAGAGATATAGTACTGAAAATCAGTTGTTTATCTTTAATTTCAGCTTCTTCAATGAAGTATGTACTTTCAGTTTAAGGTACATTTATATTTTTTATGTAAAGTTAGTCTAATACACAATGTTGATTTATTTCATTCTATATTAAATCACGTTAAATATGAATCCAACTCGACATTTATCCACTTTTATTATTTAGGCATTTTCATGATTTCAAAATGTACCTACCCAGTCACATTACAAACACGAATTTTTTCTCCAATTATTTGAATTTATTATATTACGTGACCTATTTCCAACTACAATTCGCACAAGCTTTGATCTAAAATTAGTACTTCGGTGCCTCGAACAAGACTGCCCGGTGTTAGGCAGTCGTAATATTTATTTAGGGCTATAATCGATCAAAATGTCAAAAGCCAGAGGTCATATTGAAATAACGCTAATAATAGCTTAATTTACAAATAACACACAATCACACAAATGTTATAAATGTGAACGTTTGTTTGCTTGGATGTTTGTCCGTGTGTGTAAATTTAAATAATTAATAAATGCATTTAGGTTATATAGTGGTCATTGAAATAATTATGAATAACGCATTTTTATGAATTTTATGATAGATTGCTTCTGAATACTGCACGTTACACCTATAAAAGGTAACTTCCAACGTTCGCATATTAAATTTTATATATTATGAAAGTAGAACACTATTACTTAAAAGATCTTTAACACCTTGCTAGTTACCACTCATCCTTGTTATTTTCCTTGGGATTTTAGTACTCTTACAAATTGTATGCAGATAATATTCTTGAAACTCTAACAATATACACACCCTCAGCCAACCCTGGGTTAAATTCCGCACTGTACGTAAAATTTCATAGACTTATATAGATAAGAGAGTGTACAGAGCAGCCTTGGGTTTACGTTTTCATTTCTATTGTGCGTCGCGATATCAATACTGTTTATGTACTGAATTCTCCGTTGGTTCTTTCAACAATGCTAGATATTGCTCTGTGGCTTTATTGTCTGTGGTCTTGCAGTTTATTAACTGCTCTTTATATTTTTGTTCTCGGTTTTTATTTCTGGTTTTTATAGTTTTCGTAAATTCGGACGCTCCTTGTGTTAAAATGGTTATTATTTTACTCTAATAAACTGACAAAACTTCCGAAAATAGTTCTTCGTCTTTTATGACCATGCTAAGTTTTTTGGAAAAAAATATTTAATGTACACACTCTGCCTTAATATATGTATGACAATTATATAATATCGTTCAACGTTTCAATCGTAACTCAACACTTCACTCGTGCCGTTTCACTTAAGAAAATTAGAAACTGATACTTCAGCTTGCGATTAAACCAGAAATGAACCTAATACGTGCTTGAAAACGATTAAGAATAATGTTGATATTCCACAAAAATAAAATCAAATCACATTGTTGCTAATGGATTTGATTTTGCGAATACTAATTTAATAATAACTGAATGACGAAGATTCACTGAATCATTTTCTTTTTTTGATATATCCATCACCAAATATCATTATTTGGTGATGTGATGATGATATATGATAATCAACACAGCTCATAAATATTGGAATTTTGCACATTCAATTACATACACATAACATAATTGTAAAATCATTTATATTATTTATATTAAATATATATTATTTAAAATCATACATAGATTTTATTTAACATTTAAACTTACAAACTTTTCATATTTATATATAAACTTTATATCTGTTGCCTTCTATTTTAATTTAAGAGATAATACTTTCAAAATAAGTAGGTACCAATTAGACGCTAATCTCCGAAGAAGTTAGAAGCAAATTATTCACAAAATGAATCCAGCTCACATTAAAATAAGCCCGATTTATAAAAACATTTCTAATCTATATCAGAAGTTATTTTACTCCAATTATTCTTATTTCTCTCAGAAACAGCAGCAGTTAATTAACTAGTTTTCTTTCCAAGAAAAACCTTGGAGTTACCACGTGATAAAAATTTAATCGAACCGTCGAATAATCCGTTAACTTCCCTTAAGCTAAGAGTTAAGACGCTAAATACAGACTTAGTCCAGATTACACTGAGCTCTGCTTTGTTATATTTCGTATGATAACATTCGCTAATTTGCCTTGACTAGACTCTAGTTAACGTACAACCTACTATCCTCAATTCCTTACAAGTATTATAATGAATGTCTTCTTTTTAACGGATTTTAAATGCGATTTATTCATAACATTATTTTCATAAATACCTCATATCATTTGATGATAAAGTCGCTTCTTGCGTAAACGCAAGAAAATACATTTTGAATATTTTTTGTTTGTCTTTCATGCCGCAATGGTGTGATTTTACAGTGGAAGCGCGTCTCATTCCCATTTGAATTTTCTCTAGGTACGGGCAATGCCGCGTACGGAAATCTACTAGTTATTATGGCCCATACTTGCAGTGTAACAACCAGCTACCATAATATTACTACACCATAATTAGCAATTCAATAATGTACGAGGATACAGTACGAGAAGCTGCCACATGTGAGTTACGTGGATTTTAATACGAAACTCGAAATCCGCGTACACTAGCAGTTTAGCAAGTTGCAATTTCATATTGGTTAAAGTGTATTGCAATATTGCTTTGAGTAGAGCTGCGGTATATCTACAACTTCAGATACCTGAGACTGTTGCGAGTCACTCATTTATTGAGCGACTTTAAAGTTCAATCGAAAAATGTCTTACCGAATTCATATGGGTGCTTATTAGCAATGTCTCTTTGGGTCAATGTAAGACAATCAGATGACTGAAATTTACAGTAAATTTACTGTAAATATCAAGAATTATTGTTGTAATTTTGGTTAGATATACAAACAAACTTTGACCTTGTATATATACAAACTGCATTTAGCTTAATATCGGGACCAAAAAATTGTTATTGAAATAACCTCAAGCCCATTGGTTATACTCGTAGGGCAGAGAGAAGAGGTTCATTAAGAATTTCTAAGTTCTTAAAGGTTATTCTAAGCATCTTATCGATGCGGTATACATCTGTACAGACTACTGAGGGCTTCGGCGTTAATAAAGGCACCTCTGCAGTCCAGTCACGGAGAGGTTGCCCCAATTATTACGTTTCTACCCAATATGGCGTTTAATAAAAATATTCAGGTGAGACTAAATATAGTGTAGCAATATAGGTATTGGTTTTCATATATAAAAAATATTTAAGGTTGAAACTTATTTATTAATGGCAATAACCATGCCATTGCAATTTTCGAATTGGGCCAGCTCGTCGCACCGGAGAAGCACCAAACCCCCCCAGAAGACTGGCATGAAATAGCATTCTGCTGTGTTTCGTTCGGTGAGTGGGGGAGCCGGAGGCCCATATCCTTTTCCTTACCCTTCCCAGTCCTATCCTTTATTCCTCTAGCCAATCCTTTCTTAATCCCTTTCCAAAAAGTCGGCAATCCATTTGTAGAAGCGAAAGGTCTGCAATGGACTTTATGCCTGCACATGTAGATCTCATGCACAACATGTAGAGATGTTCATGGGCGGTAATAACGCATACCATCAGGCGTCCCACCAGCTCCATTGCCAACTGTGACATAAAAAAAAGCCAGTGCCATGTATATTCTATGTATTAAATCTAGTCCTTTCTTGTCTGAACCCCCGCTACGATCACTGCTGATCACTGCTAATCTACACTCATTGTAAATTTTATATTCAGTTATAAATTCTAAGTTCTGGATTTCCTTTATTTAATAAACGTATATATATCATTAAAAATGATAATATAACGTGAAGTTATGTGTACTGCTTTCCTTTAATTTTGGCCATTACCTTATTCTTAAGGTGGCATAAAATGCCCATGTCAATTAGTCGCCTCATAAATAAATTGTCATTGTTTCGGTAGACTGACGGAAAAATATATCAAAACAAACCTTTATTATTGAACTAAAATATAATTTGTAATTTATAAATTCAAAGATTATTAACCCCTTTGTATACATAAACATATAACATTGATATGTTCACATAAACATATAAATATTTTTCTTTTAATCCCAGCGTTCGTTAATAAAAAATACGTTTTAATACAAAACTAATGAAAACAACAGTAAAAATTTATCACACAAAAGAATAGAGAATTTTGTATCTACAGGGACAGGGAATACAATTATTGAGTTCAAGAGTTTATTGAATTGTATGCTTGAATAATTTAATCTCAGGAACATTTTTTTATTAACATAACTAGTCGATACGTAGTCGAAGGATAAAATAGGCAGTCCGTAGTTTTTTCTATATTTTTTACATATCATTTCTCGGATATCTTTAGATAAAATTTCATTAAAATCGGTACAGTGGTTTAGGCCCGAAAAGGAGCCAGACACATGGCCAGAATTTCTTTCACATACATATTATTAGGTGGTAGGGAAACAGGGATTATCCATTAGAAAAACTACTTGCTAGACTAGTTACTTTGCGCTATGGTAAATGCCGCAGGACATCAATAAAAATATGGTAAAATGTTAAAATATTTCTATTGAGAACAGACGAAGTGGCGTAGGTCGGCAGTACATTACGTATCTGCTCCATTCAGACCATTGTGTTGGGAAAATTGTTCAACACAGAATGCTTTGATTTGACTAAACGATTGCTTACAACACGCCGATGCTTATGTCCTTTTTGAGGAAGCGCTCAGATGAAATATCGCTAAGTGAGCATTTATAGAAAACGGCCATGTCCCAATAAGAAAATGATTTGATATAATAATGTTTACAGACAACGTTACTGCCTGCGTATATACCTTCCTACTAATCATACTTTATCCTACTAATATTATAAATGCGAAAGTTTGTAAGTATGTGTGTGTGTGTTTGTTACTCTTTCACGCAAAACCGATTGCAATGTAGATAGCTGGTCAACTGGAATAACACATAGGCAACTTTTTATCCCAATATTCCAACGGGATACAGAGTTACGCGGGTGGAACCGCGGGGCGCAGCTAGTATGTCATAAAACTTTGTAGATTGTTTGATTAAAAGAGATTGTATTTGGAATGGTTAAGTTATTTACTTAATAATGTATAGTGCGTTTCTATAGTATATTTAATTCAATGATGTATTTATACATTTATTCATAGATGTATATTTGTGTGTATGTGTGAATGTATATGTTTTTCAATAGTAATGCTTCCAAATTTATTATACTTGCGTACTTTACGTAATTTTTTATACGAACGTATTCGTGGATTTCCATTAAGTATCTCATTATTTCTTACTCTATGACATAATGTTATGACATGTTTAAAATATACACTGGAGCATCCAGGAGGTACTTAGTCTAAATAGTGCAGTTTATTGATTTCAAGATAAGCGTCGTTTATGTAAATATTGACTTGTATTTGCATTTTATTTCGATCCGTTTCAAGTTACGAGTGGTCGTTATTCTATAGGTATAATTCAATTGTTATTTTAAGGGCAATTATACGTGAACCGTTCTTTAATTTATATATTTCCTGGTAGTTATATACATTTTATATACATTTTAGCAGAGTCAGTGGCTTGCTGGTGATAATGTAAATGTAAATAATTATTTTTTACAAACAAAGTCACCGATATCCATGGGACGGAGGCACCACTTCTTCTTCTTTGTCGTATCACTCTTGACAGAGCGGTCGTGGTCATCATGAGGTATCAGGAGGTACCACACTAAATTCTAAAATGGGATCAAATGACATGAATTTTCGATTCCCTATCAACCATAAAAAGTACCAAATCGACTGGTTTAAAATCCACGGAGTGGTGGTGTAACAAAGTAAAAGAAAAACTTTCCTTCGTTTTCCACACGTCAGTTGAAAACAAAGAATTTTTAATATTATAAAACATAAAGTTGATGGTTCTTAATTCGTTCGTTTGATTTTCTAAAATCTTCAGAAACTTATTAACACATGTCACTATATCGCAGTGTGTACGACAATGAACCATGTGGAGAGAGGCAGGTAGAATTCTTCCATCGAAAGGGAGGATCCTCGATTGAGTCTACACGACTGGCCGGTCGGTAAGGCCCCAATTGGATGACGTTGAAAAATTATGTAGCGAAAACGACCAATTCACGACCAAAACACGCATATTCATAAAACGCAGACATGACTGACTGACTGTTTTATCAACTCATATCAAAAACTACTGGACCAAGTGGGCTGAAATCTGGCATGTAGAAGCCATTATGATGTACACATTCACTAAAAATGAATTTTGTAAATTCTACACCCAATCGGATAAAATGGGGGATGAATGTTTGTACCATGAAGATTTATTTTGACTTATAAAATACTACTATAAAATACTCCCGTCTCCGTCCAGATATCAAGATTTGTGTTTTATCCCAAGGGAGCATTTAAACGAGATAAAAAATATCCTACAAAAATAGCTCATGCCCTGTCTATATAAGCAATTTCATCAAAATTTGTCCAGTAGTTTCAGCGTGATTGACGGACAAACAAACTTTCACATTTATAATTTTAGTGTGATACGCCCGATGGTAAACAGCCTAAGCTCATTCACGTCTAGTTTCATATTCAAATTACGAAGTGAATAAATTAAAAGTTCTCCGGTGGCTCACCTCACAACTAATTTCTTTGCGAAGTTAGCCTTGCATGGAATTAGTAAGCGACTTCATAATAGTTTGCGGTAGCGTTTGTTTTATTTATTTATACGTCGTATTAGTTACACTATTCATAACTGAGAACGGCTAAACCGATTATGTTAAAATTTCGTATAGAGATAGTTTTAGACTGGAAAGGACTGGACGAAAAGGATTGTTTTTATCCCGGAAATCGAACGGGAATGGCAACTTTGCCAGTAACACTCCGGGTCTATCATTCCTGTAACTACGCGAGGAAAGCCGCGGGCAATAAATTGATTTCTCATTTTATCGATACAATATCTACTTCATCCCTGGTCGAAATGGATCGTCATCGCGAGAGAACTGGTACATCAAAGAATTAAAAAAATCTATTGTGAACAGCGTGCAGTATTACGGTGAACCTTTTAAAACTAATTAATAATGCTATTATATTATATTATAACATTGTATTGATTTCCAATTAAAACAAAATTTGATAAAACGAAAACGAATTTTAATTAAGTAATCTTATACCTACAATTTTAAACCGACGCCAGATCTCGGATTATTCAATTTAAATGTTCCACAAAATGTACAATTTAATTTAATTGATAAGGAAACCGATCGCCTTTTGTTATTTCACCGATTGAAAGAAATCACTTCTTAAAATTCTCCAAGGAGTTCAATTAATGACTTCTTTCGGTTAGATTCTATCTAACGCAGCTGTATTTCAAACTAGCTGCGCCCCGCGGTTTTACCCGCATAAGTCTGTATGCTGTAGGAATATCGGAATAAAAAGTTGCCTATGTGTTATTCCAGTTGACAGCTATCTCATCATTATCATCATCAGCCTATGTATGTTCCCACTGCTGGGACACAGGCCTCCTATGAGGGTTCTGGCCATAATCCACCACGCTGGCCAAGTGCGGGTTGGCAGATGTCACATGTCGTCGAACTTTTGATTCTCAGACATTCCGGTTTCCTCACGATGTATTCTTTCACCGTTTTGAGCAGTGGTGATGTTATCTACATGCGCAGATAAATTGAAAAATCAATTTATTTCCTGCACGCTCACCTGGTCTCGAACCCCGACTTTTCGATTTTTAAGTCCGAGCTCCTCACCACAGAGCCACCACTGCATAAAAAATTGTTTAAGTTTTTATGGACTTCGTCAGGATTAATTCAGAGTAAATATATATTTACTCCGAATTTATCCTGAATTCAAACCTCAATTAGTAACAGAAGAAAAACCCATCAGATTGACAACACTTAGAGCGTTCCAACACGCCTCAGATATCACATCCTTTTAACAAAATACAGTCGTCATCGATATAAAAGCATTAGTAAAAAAATATCTCGAGCCGTTTCCTTATTGTCAGATTTCAAAAACCATTTGTCATTTCGCGATAGGATGAAATGAATACATTTCCCGCTTCGGCACTGCAAAAAATGTGGGTAATCTAAATATTCATAGCCCAGGAAGATACATTTAGTTTGCTCATGAGGGAACGAAGTTTTGCTGCTTTTCAAGCATACGTGATGTATTTTTATGATATTACGTTAGTTGGATTGTAAATTGTTAAATTATTCTAGTACATTCTAGAATTTCGATGGTACAATAACTTAGAGTATTTTTATATGTTGTGTTTTATTAATTACTGCTATCCGTACTTTCAAAACGTTATTCAAACAGATACAAAATAAGGACCAAAATTCAATGAATCCTACATTATTGTATTTGTTTAGTTGTAATTATTTTTAAGTATACTTTATCTAATTCGCTGAACTGAATGAAAATTGTGATCCGTAACATATTGCTTACAATTTAACGCACTATTTTTCGTAGATTATAATCCATCGTTGTTTTCAAACTTTTGAAATTACCCAAAACCCCGAGTGGGTTTATGGTAATTCATTCTTATTTATATCAATATATAGTTTGACCGCCTCCTTGGTACAATGGTTAACGCGTGAGCTTGGAACCGAGGGGTCCTGGGTTCGATTCCCGGTGGGGACGCACAAAAAAAAATGTCTCGGTCTGGCAGGACACAGAGGGCTGATCACCTACTTGTCCATAAAGAAAATCGATCAGTGAAACAGATGTATATCATCTGCCCCATACCCCACTAGGGGACACGGGACTTCACTTATAGTCTACTAGCTGCGCCCCTCGGTTTCACCCGCGTAAGTCCGTATCCCGTAGGAATATCGGGATAAAAAGTTGCCTATATATTATCCCAGTTGTCCAGCTGTCTACATACCGAATTTTATTGCATTTGATTAAGCAGTTTTTGCACGAAAGGGTAAGAAACACACACACACATCCTTACAAACTTTCGCATTTATAACATTAGTAGGATAGTAGGATTTATAATTATAATTTATTTGTATGAAAAAGCCTAATGTACATGAACATGAAACACATTTTAATTCAAAGTCAACTTATCACACTCAATTTTATACTTTCAAAGTAATCATTCAGGCCAAGCCTTAACTCCGACGTGGCAAATACTCAACCTCATTAACCTAATTCCTTCGTTTTGTGCAGATGTCCTCCGTCCTAATTATAATTACCAATTTGGGATAATTGTTATAAAATAATGATAAAGTGGACAATCTTTTTGGTTAATTCCATTTGACTTTAAATTGTTCCGCGTTGTAAGAAGGTTTTTTAATTATGATAAATGATGGACTTAAAGTTAAATGGATTAGACACAGTATACGTCATAGTGTGATATGCTAATATCTATATGGGATTTGACAATATAAAATCTTATACCTTTAAACGAGCAATTCTTGTATATATATATAATATATATATAATTGGAATTTCGAAATCGGCTCCAACGATTTTCATGAAATTTAGTATATAGCGGGTTTCGGGGGCGATAAATCGATCTAGCTAGGAATTTTTTTTAGAAAATGTCATATTCGTGTTTTATTCGTGTTTTATCGACTTAAACTTACTTTTTTAACAAATTGGAGGCGTTTGAGTAGTCCCAATTTATTATGACTCTTCCTGACATCTATTGGCGAATAATAATACTATAAATGCGAAAGTTTATTTATTTATTTATTTATTACTCTTTAACAAATAATTGTACAGTAAACTTAAAAATATATATATTAGTAACACGTACAAGTTTGTGAGGATGGATGCATATGTATGTGTGCGTCTGTTACTCTTTCACGCAAAAACTACTGAACCGATTGCAATGAAATTTGCTTCGTAGATAGCTGGAAAACTGAAATAACACATAGGCACTTTTTATACCGATATTTCTACGGGATACGGACTTACGCGGTTTCAACCGCGGGTCACAGCTAGTGTATACTTATGAAAGAAAATATGTTTCTCTACGTAGAACTCGTGGAAATCCATCAGTACCCGTAGCCACCAATGCGGCTCGACGGAACACATTAAAAATAAATAAAAATCGTTTATTTAGCAAAAATACATAGATTCAACACAAGTCAGGCACGACGATCGCCTCAACTAGGCATAAACCTGTGTTAGATACGACAGACGTCTTCCACTCTAGTCCTAGCCATCATTGCTGAATTCAGACACAAACAATTACATTTATTTAAAAAATACGAAACAAAATCAGTTATTATAACATCATGGGGTACACATTGGGGTTTTAGTTGGTAGGAACCGACATAACCCACGGTCTCTTCCCCGGGAACCGTTGGTATCTATGCAAGTTTTCCCTACTAAAAAAAGATGGAACTGAAACCATAAGTAGGAACATGTACCTCTTTTTCTTGATATGGTCAATCAGTGTAAAAACATAACACACCACATGAGTTGACGAGAAATACTTTGTTTTTGTGAAATTGCGAAATGTGTTAGCGTATTATAAAATGATTCCCGTAAGCAATATAATATAAAAATAACATCTTTTCATTTCTAAGTACATAGTATTTAATTGTTCCTGAAAATTTTTAAGGTTGTGACAGGTGACGCGGGTGAGCGAGCGTCATACGCTGTCACCGGCCATTATGGAGTTTTATTTTTTATCGTAATTATATATTGAGTAGTTTCTTATGGCAATAAATAATACATAATATAATTTTATAAATTATGTTTCGTCACATAAATTAAGTTCACATTTTCATTATCTTAACCTCTATAATCTTAATATATATAAAATACGTGTCACTATGTTTGCCCGCGATGTACTCCTAAACTACTCAACTAATTTTAATCATATTTGCACACCATACGAAGTTTGATCCAGCTTAAAAAATACGATAGTTTATATCATTTTGAAACAATTTTGTAACAACATTAGCTAGATCCTACTTCCTACTAATATTATAAATGCGAAAGTTTGTAAGGATGTGTGTGTGTTTGTTGCTCTTTCATGTAAAACCTACTGAACCGATTGTGAAAATTGGTACGTAGATAGTTGGACAACTGGAATAACATATAAGCAACTTTTAATCCCGATATTCCTACGAGATACGGACTTACGCGGGTGAAACCGCGGGGCGCAGCTAGTCTACCATAAACTCATCGAAAATCTCACCCCGCAGTCGAGATTTGAAAATAGAAATTGAATAAAATTATGTATATAAACAAATTCCATGTAACGTCTACGATTCATCCATAATTCGCATTTCTTTGAAGTAACATGGAAAATAAATTAGACGTGATTGATCACTTCATCCGCTTTGAACAAAATAGAAACACGATGTAACAGCGATTAGCCTAGGCCGCAGGATATGGGTAAAATTATTTCTTGGAATAATCTAGAATTTTTCGTACAAAACCTTTTCACTTTCTGAAATCTAGTTACAGCCAATCTTGACTTCTATATTAATCATTTCTTTTTGTATGTTCTCGACCGACTTCATACTTTTATAAAGGAGGTTATCAAATCGACTGTATTTTATTTTGGCTTTGTTACCTCAGAACTCCGACTGGGTGAACCGATATTGATGAATCTTTTGGTATTTGAAAGCTGGTGTCTCCCATGTTGTCCCATATAAATTTAATCTAGTTCTTACACATTGAAGGCGGTTCATATTTCTGTCAAAAATAAATATTAAATGTTTTATTTTCAAAAATACGTAGGATTTTGAAATTTATTTTCGTCGTAATTTAAGCAGTGGTGAGCACCTCGGACTTCAAAATCGTTAAGTCGGGGTTCGAGACCGGGCGAGCGCGCAGAAAATAAATTGATTTTTCAATTTATCTGCACATGTGAATAACGTCACCACTGCTTAAAACATCGTGAGGAAACCGGCATGTCCAAGAATCAAAAGTGGATTAGGGCCTGTACCCTCATAGGAGGCCTGTGTCCCAGCAGTGCAGCAGTGGGAACATATATAGGCTGATGATGATGACTTAAGGGTTTTTTTTAAATGAAATATCCACTTATATCATGAATAATTGATACTTACTTTTGATCAACTAAGGAGCCAGTAAATTATATTAAGTAATAGCATACCCGGCCACGCGTCGGTGTGGCTGAGTGATAATTAAAAATATTCAAAATTTTAAATTACTGGGATAATTAATCGAAATAAAAACTAACCTATAATCTTAAGTTGGACCAAATTACACATAAAATGCCAAATTTTATCAAAATCGGTCGAGTTGGTGAAGAGTTCATTGGGAACATACATCATGACACTGGATTTTTATATATTAAGATTTGATATGTAAACTTAAGTTTACTTTTAATGTGTTCGTCTCTCATTTTCGTACATATTGTAACTAGAACATTTTTATGCATATATTTTATTATTAAATATTGAATCTCTCCACAAGATTTATAAACGGCTTCCAAAATGTATGTTATTTTGAAAAGACAATATTGAAAATTTATTGATCCCAGAATCATTATAAACCAATGCTGTGTTACAGAAGACACTGAATTGGTACCATAGTTGATGTAGAAGACTGATTTTACTAGCATTGGAATACTTTTAACATATTTTATTTGCAACTGTAGGTCTTAACCATTGGTATAATAGATATTTATTTCCTTATACATAACATTTCGTTTACATTTCGCTCTTATTATGTAAATAGCAAGATCTAATTTTAAATGGATTTGTCTACCAATTAGCCTGTAAGTAATCTCGGGCCAAGGTTTGCTCATCTTGAACTTATATAATTAAACTCGAAACAACTTCATCCCACACGGGTATGAATTTATGAAAAGCTAATCCTCGTACATATGACCATAAGCGAATGTAAAATTACTAAGGAATATGTAACAAAAATAATACGCTGTTTAGAAATTAAAGACTTTTAAACGCGATTTATTCATTATATTATTAACCCGACGTTTCGAGCACTTTACATAGTTTTAGTCTCCCCGCGACCACGCTCACTGTAAAGTGTAAATATAATGTAAATCGCGTTTAAAATCCGATAATAAGTCTATTATTTCTAAATGTATAATACTTGCGTAAAATCAAACACAAGAAAATATTACATGTTGTTTCTAAAGGCACTTTGGCCACCTAAATAATAAATGTGATGAACTTCTTCGTAGTTTCAATGTCAGTTCGGAGGTACATTTTAAATAATGCTTTAATAAATTTGCTCCTACACTAGCTATTCTTTTTTGGTTTAATAAAAGGACTTCATAATAAATAGTTGTGACACGTGTATACATTTTTTTTAACGATCGATTTTGTTTAAAAAAAAATCCTGTCAAAGAATCTGTTAAATAGCTATATTATGATTTCAGGATAATGAATTGACATATTTAAGGCGCACGATGTTCAAACATAATATGATACTAGCTGTGACCCGCGGTTGAAACCGCGTAAGTCCGTATCCCGTAGGAATATCGGTAAGAAAAGTGCCTATGTGTTATTTCAGTTGTCCAGCTATCTACGAAGCAAATTTCATTGCAATCGGTTCAGAAGTTTTTGCGTGAAAGAGTTACAGACGCACACATACATATGCATCCATCCTCACAAACTTTCGCATTTATAGTATTATTATTCGCCATTAGATGTCAGGAAGAGTCATAATAAATTAAGACAACTCAAACGCCTCCTATTTGTTAAAAAAGTAAGTTTAAGTCGGTAAAACACGAATATGACATTTTCTAAAAAAGATTCCTAGCTAGATTGATTTATCGCCCCCGAAACCGCCTATATACTAAATTTCATGAAAATCGTTGGAGCCGATTCCGAGATCTCAATTATATATATATATATATATATATATATATATATATATATATATATAATTGAATTTAAGTTTAAAGATATAAGATTTAGCAATTAATACAATATTTAAATGAAACCACAGCTCAATTTTACATAAATCAATTACGTAATCCACGAAGATATTAAACAAAACTTTCACGAAATAAGGCGTTTACTTATTAATTAGATCCACAACACGTTCCAAGGAGCCTGATCCAGCATTTTTGAGGGCGTTAGGAATTTTTTTGATTTCATTATTCCCTCGTAATGAGGCGCGTGGCGAGGGACCTTTATTAGGAGATACAGCACGGAACGTTCTAGAAACGTGAAAATATGTGATCCTATTAACAGACGTCTCTACTAAGAAGTTTTAGAAGTGGAGTGTGGCGTTATTTGTAATAGCTATGTAATGGATATCGATAATTAAAACGAACATTATTCTGCGACTATGTTTATTTATTTATTCACGCTTTATTGCAGAATTACGAATCGAGACTAAGGTAAGATAAATATACCAAGAAATTGGTTCGAATATATAATATGTGAATAATAAGTTAATTGTTCCAAACTAGTTAAAGAAAGAAAGAAAAGAAAAGAAAATACAGTTGTTATTAAGTTATTTTTTACTAACTGATAAATGTTATTTTTTGCTATATTCGACTTTATACGATTAGAGTTTATTCTTTTATTAATTCACGAAAAGTTCCAAAAATTCTCTTTAAGTTCACTTCGTCAAAAATTCAAAATTTAATGTATCAGGGTGATATTTTAAACCTAGTAAGACTTAGAGCATACTTTCGCATTTATTATTGAATTGACATAGATACTCTGTTTTGTACCTATCTATAGACGTTGTTTCAATAGTATGTTGATATAACATTTTAAAATGCAATAAATGAAAAGCATAAGGCGAGTGGGTTCGTTTGCAGGTGAAACCGTGCGGGGCACAGCGAGTTGCAAATAATTCTCACTCCACTATTCTTCTCTTTTAGATATTATAAAAACAAAATGAAATTCAATGTAACGAACCATTATCATTGCATAAATGAAACAATTCACTGTAAATACATTCCTTAGTCTATGTATGCGAGTAAAAGTTATCGTAACTTTAATCAATGAGATAATTCGTAATGTATAAAGTTTTATTTTCTTATTTTATGTATCATAGCGATCAGCTGAGCTGGTGGTTCAGCTGATTGTAAGCGAACATATCCGCCCATGAACCTGCGCAGAATTCGCTGTCCGCTTTTAAGGGGTGATGGATAAGGAAAGGATTGACGACTCGAAAGCAGGAATGGACTGGTCAGGGTGAGGAAAAGGAAACAGGCCTCTAACAATACTGTGTTTGCCATGCCACTGGATGCTACTATTTCACGCCGGTCTTCTGTATCCTTTATTTCTATTAAATCTACGGTTATTTATAACAAAAACCTCGAGCAAGGACTCGTAAAATTAGGTACAAACATATTTATAAATACAATTTCAACAATACGAGATATCGTGAAAATTTTATTGACAAAAATAACCGTCGGTAATTCAATATGGTTCATAAAATCTCGCGATATCAATATTCTGTCAGATGGATACTCAATTGAGGTATTGTGTGACGTAATCTCGTTTTAGGGCTCCGTACGAGTGAAACGGGAAACCCTATTATAAAGACTTAGTTGTCCGTCTGTCTGTCTGTCCGTTTGTCACCGGTCTGTATCTCATGAACCGCGATAGTAAGACAGTTGAAATTTTCAAAGATGACGTATTTCTATTGCGGGTATAAAAACAATATATATTTATCAATAAAACAATCTAGGATAAGCAGCAGTTGGCACGGTCATAAGTTAGATGGGTGACCTATTTTTTTTTATCCTTATCCTTTAATTAATTTTGCTCGAAACGCTTCGTGACTCGAGTCCGACTCGCTCTTTTCCGATTTTTATGTTATAGTGTATTGGGAAAATCGTATCGAGTTCTAGTAACAATAAGATAAATCCCTTAACCTGACTATTATATCATACAATTCCTATCTTGATGATTATACTCGTAAATTGGCTCACTATTGGACGAGTAATTGGTAAACATATACCCAAAAAAGGCATAAATATGTAAACGAAAAACCGTCTCCATTTTTGTCTATACTATCTCAGAACATTATTACACTCTATGAACGGTTTAATTTTATATATGTACTTGTGGTTGAAAGAAATTATGACAGCAACACAATTAAGTCGTATATGTGAAGTTTCCATTCCATTATTTATTTCCTGACTTAAATCCCTTCCTTATTCCTTACGCCTTTATACCGAGCACCTTTTCGGAGCAACTATTACCCATGGGCGGTGGTAATCTCCTACCATCAGGCGAACCACCAGCTCAGTTGCCCGCTATTACATTCAAAAATACAAATATCAAATTTCTCTCCCATCTCTCAGCCGGATAGGCAACATCGAATTCCCAAACATTTCAATAGTAAATTCATTACGGAGTTAATAAGAACCAAGAGGTGAGACTTCCTCAGACAAATGACAAATTTAATCAACTGGATTTTCTTTGTCAATAGGGCTTCCAGACCCTCTTATATTGTTTTCGCCGTCGATTCGGAGATTAATAAAATGTAAATCTCCACGGAGTTCAGCAGTTTTTGCACGTAAGCGTCGTAAAGTAAATTTAAAATTAAAAAATGCGAGAAATTTTTGCGCAACTGTCCCTAATTATTCCGCTGCTCCACTTTCCATAGAAATATCAAAGTATATTTCACTACAAATAAGTCAAATACGTCTTGAGTCTTGAGCAGAATGTTAGTTTATTTATAAAAGTAATGATTCACAAAATTGAACCGAGGTCGAGGATTCTATCGTTTAAAGGTACGTGCGTGCAAGCTTTTTTCTTTGTGTATGTTTGTATTGATCCCTCTATCTCAAAAATTGCGAAATTGAGTTTGATAAAACTTTCACTAATCCTCAAGTTATGTACCTTAATCATATTAAGTCGGATGTCTCACAGTTTTTGAGTTCTGCGTGGACGCACTTCTTCTAACGGATTCAAAATATGTGCAATTCTGACAATATCGCATACTTATATAAATTTGATAGAGTCCCATTTTTGAAGTCGGTTAACAATGCAATCTGAGTTGAATTTCTGCTATTTACCAGAAATAGCAGAATTCAATATTGTTTTATGTTTTTCAGTAATTATTGCATTGTATCTATATCTGAAACTAGCTGCGCCCCGCGGTTTCACCCGCGTAAGTCCGTATCCCGTAGGAATATCGGGATAAAAAGTTGCTTATATGTTATTCCAGTTGTCCAGCTGTCTACGTACCAAATTTCATTGCAATCGGGTCAGTAGTTTTCGCGTGAAAGAGCTTGTTGCTCTTATAAATATGTTAATATTGTGTAAATAGAAACATGAACACACTAAGACTATAAATGTGAAAGTGTGTTTCTTTTGATGTTTGTCCGTCAATCATGGTAAAAGTACTGAACGGATTTTGATGAAATTTGGTATACAGATCAGTCCAGTCCTATCACCCAATTAAATGCTCCCTTCGAGCCGGGGCGAGCACCTTGTAGTTCATAAGAGTTTAACCTAATATAACCTATATTTAACTGCCTTCAAATTGAGAGAATTAGACCAATGGTTCATGGGAGGCACCAGCTAGCAAATAAGAAAAAAATACATTAAAATCAGTTCACCCAGAAAAAGTTATGACGTAACTTATATAAAAAGTACAGGCGATTTGATAACCTTTTTTGAAGTCGATTAAAAAACAGAGAAAAACAGAGAGAGAGAGATTTATGAAACTCCTTTTTGGAAAAGAAGGTTAAAATTCGTGACGTCTATGGGTTTGCAGTGAAATCATAACAATGAGTTTTATTTTCGCTCTCTCAGACACCGATTACGGTTGGCTCGGAATAAATCATCGATTTAACGATTCGCGAATTCTCTCGAAATACGCGATGTATTTTTCATACATTTCTTAGTGGTGGAAATTTTGATTTTAAACGTCTATTTGTGTTAGTGCAAAATGTGATAGGAAAAAAATAGATTTCATAATATATTACCTGTAACCCGCAGCGTCACTCGCGTGGTACCCGGGTAGAAAGCCTATATGCTAATCCAGACTATGATACTACTAAATAACATACAGATACGACAAACTGTTTTCGCGTGAAAGAATAACTAAGATCCATACATACATCCTTCCATACTCACAAACTTTCGCGTTTAATATAATAGTCCGTGGCTTCGCACGCGATATTTTTGGAGTAGTTTAATAGATACTATACATATAGTCATTCCTCTTGAACCACTTTATCTATTAAAAAAACCCCATCAAATCTGCTTCGTAGTTTTAAAGATTTAAGCATGTATAGGGACATAGGGACAGAGAGAGCGACTTTGCTTTATACTATGTAGTGAAGCAACATCTAATATATATACATACATCCGAAAAGAAAGTACGAAAACGAACCTAGGGTAATATTGCTTTAAAATAAATGAAAAAAATACGATGAAACATGTCTGGAAATCACTTATAATATATATGTCGCTTACTTTTTTATTACTTGCAGTATAAAGAGTTGTTGTGACGTCGTTTTATACTTTTATATTCTTGTATGCAACCATTATGTATAGATTACTTTGAAAATTATGGGAATAACAACTGCTTTAAGAACTTTCTGTATATTGCTTTTAAATACTTCAAATAAAAACATGCTTATCATAAAATATTCTTTTTTTTTTCATTAATCACTGTTTTATGTATTTATATCAAAATACAAAACGTTATTGTCTTACGTCGAATGTTATAGTAGTTTCAATCTATATGAAATATGTTTTTATTCATTCCACCTTTTAAATATACCATTTACATAACAATATGTATCCAAAACATAACCCTATAGCCACTATTTATCACGGAAATGCAAACGACAGGATAGTGACGTCACACGTGTCATCCCATGATATGATGACGTCATTTGTAACAGTATATCATACTGACTTAATTCTTCACAAAAACCCTATCATTTTTCGTTGGGACCGTGTCAAAGGAGAATCTTCAATCACCTGGTGATTTTTGTGGGGCCATTAACTTTATATACTTCGTTAACCGTGATTTTAAAGTAAAGTGAGAAAAAAATAACGTTTTCATATATAACAAATGGATTTATTTTAGGAAGCAAGCTTCTTCGATCACGTGGTCAAAGAAAATTTAGCGGTTCTCTACATTTTTCCAATTTAATACAGTGCCATCTATTGGAATTATAAGTTAAAATTAATGAAACACTCATGATAATGAATCTTCCCTTGGGAATGAGATCTTTCCCCACTATATTACGAATTATGTGTCACAAAAATCAACATAAAACCAATCAGTTGCGGCGTGAAAGAAGGGCATACAAACATATTTTGGTATTTATAATAATATGGCATATTAATACTATCACACTAATACTATAAATATGAAAGTTTATTTGTATGGATGTTTGTCCGTCAAACACGCTGAACGAATTTTGATGAAATTTGGTATACAGCCAGGGTATAAACTGACTTGGGTGGTAGGATAGTTTTTATCCCGATTATGTGCTCCCTTGGGATAAAACAGCTATCTTGTCATCCGGGCGGGGCCGCGCCGACCGTCTGATATAGAAAAGAAAAACCTAAAAAGTCTAATAATAGCGACTATCCGCAGATAGTCTAATATGGATGCGTTGGTATAAGAATCAACTATTGGAAAGCAAAAATGGAAATAAAAATATTGATAGCATCGCCATTGCACTGGCCTCAAATCCGATTCGACTGCATCTGCCTGTGACAAATGAAGGTGGTTTTTTAAGCGCAGTGAATACACTGTTAATTCACACGGTTAACGACCTTACCATCAACGACATAAAGTTCAAATCAAATTCGGCCAGATAACGTGACAACGATAAACAGATGTATAATGTAGGTCGTTTAAGGTCTTTAACGTTCAGTTAAGCTTTTTATTTATTTTCACTTGATTTTACTATCCTTTTGTTTTTAAATTAAACGCGTGGAGTTTCCGTTTGCTAGCGGTGGACTTTGTTTTTTGCCTGCTAATTGTTACTTATATCTGCTATGTTGCACCTGGATAACTAATTTAATAATTTCCCATACTAATAACTAATTTCCCGCTCGCTTTACCAGCATGTTGATCTTGAGGCTATCCCCACAAACACCCCGTTTCTGTGAGATTTCCGGTATGAAAAATATCCTATGTCAAGTCGAGACTTGAGGTCTTAAAATATCTCTGGTCAATCTGTCAAATTTCATATAAATCGGTTTTGTGGTTTAGGCGCAAAGGAGAGGCAGAAATACAGGATCCGTTTGGCATTTATAACATAAGAAGGCATTTTTAAATGTTTTTTTACAATACAAATATATGAATTATCAGAATATAAACAACTTTATCGTGATTGATTGTTTTATTTATTATTGCAAATCAAACTTTAAACATTTCTTTCTTTCAGTAGATTTCCTTCAAATGCGAATTAGAATCATAGGAAGCAGTGGTAATTATATAATTTTACATTCACTATTGGTTTGGAATTAGTCTCTACAAAGAAGCTTCTAGAAACTCAGTAGTTGCTCATCTAAAATGTATATAGCAATTTAAAATATTGCACATAATATCAAATGACTATCTTTTGTAATAATGACACAAGATACCATCTAAAGATTGAATAAAGTATCCTTAAATGCTCTGAAGCTTATCTCAAAAAAATTATTAAAAACAGAAAAACAATATCCTAACAAGAAGCTGCGTTTGCAAGTCTAATGAACTGAAGTTTAAGATTTTTTTTGTATTGCCAACGTACCCTCGCGGAAAACTTTGAAAGCGTGTTGCGGCAAATTTTAGTAATCACTCATAAAATATCGCAGTGTTGACATTTCTATAACCAATCTAGTCCATTAAAATTTGCGTGTTTCTTGTATATTTGTAACTAGCTTTCTGTCCGCGTCTTTACCCGCAAAGTGGAAGGAACATCGGAACGTCCCTTTGTATTTTATATAGAGTGTACTATGGGGAGTGTTCTGAGGAATTATTCAACCTTTTACCAGCCGCACAGTTCCAACATCGGACCACCCGCCGTAAAAACCAATTCCATCCGCACCATCTGGATGGTGGGCGGTCCACCACCGTACGCTTCACCCGCATCGTCTTTCCGCGTACGGTGAAGCTTTGGAACGATTTACCAGCTATGGTGTTCCCGAACAATTACGACATTGGGGCCTTCAAGAAAGAGCGTATATGTCCCTGAAAGGCCGGCAAAGCATTTGTAACACCTCTAGTGTTGCAAGTGTTTATGGGCGGTGGTGATCACTTAACATCAGGTGGCCCACCTGCTCCTTTGCTTGCCCAAACAAATAGCCCAAGCGCTTCTCGGCATAGCTCCAGTTCCCGTGAAAATTCCGGGATAAAATATAGGATAAATTGTCCTGTCCTTTCTCGGGTAAACTATGTCTGTATCAAATTTCATCAAAATCTGTTGAGCCGTTCTTTAGTTATAAATAGCATACAAACACGACTTTCTTTTATATATATAGATGTATGCATAACAACAAGTTGTGCGGTCGCCATCTTGTAAAATAAATTCATGCTTTATGTCCTAAACAAGCAAAAAACATTTTTTGTAGAAAATTGGATTGTTAATTACTAAACTGTTAACTATAAATACTGCTAAATTCTCCAGTACACGAATAAAAAAATCCTTTGAGAAACGTATGCAAAGGAGCTGTTGTAAAAGTGAAATATTTTTAATGAAGATTATAACTTCTTCTGAACTTATAAGTAAGTTTTATTGATTTCACGTTTGAATAAAATCAGATAATTCATTACTGTTATTAGATTTATACGTCACTGTATTGTTCAATAAAGGAATAAGTACATTTTATGTACACAATATAGTAGTTTGAGTATACCGACTTAACAAAAGACTATTATTATACTATATAAATATATACATATCCAAGCGATTTGTTAATTGCATCAATATGGCCAGTAACAACTTTCGAATGATTATATCATTAACTAGCGGTCCGCCCCGGCTTCGCCCGTAGTACATATATATCCTATAGCCTTCCTTAATAAATGGGCTATCTAACACTGAAAGAATTTTTTAAATCGGAACAGCAGTTGCTGAGATAAGTGCGTGCAAACAAACAAAGAAACTCTTCAGCTTTATAATATTATAGTATAGATTGAAAAAAAAAAAACAAAACAAATTGCCAACCGCTTACCGCTTACGCGTAGCAACAGAAATTCGATTTTATACAAATATAATTAATTCATATTGTACAAATTATATTTATACTCCTAGAAAATAATCGATGAAGATGACACGTACACTTCAACTCTGTAAATTATAACATCACCAACGTGGCATTTCCTGATATAAATGTACGGCGCACGTCTGATTGAATCGCAACTTTTTGCACATGTCTCGTGTCCAATTCTGGCTAATAATCGCATCTGTCTACATGCCAATTCGATAATACGCAATGTATGAGTGGCATTTCCCTTATAGACAGAGTATTGTTTTTGTTCTTATTAAATTATGGTATACATGCCTGTCAAATTGTATGCCTCAGCTATAATAATAAAGCGATAATTCTAAATAAAGAGAGAGTTAGAAGGTGGGTTAATTTATGTTACTTTTATTTTAAATCTGCACAGGAAAAAGCGTCCCGCGAAGCAGTATCCGTTAATTACTAACCTGCTACTGACGACTTTGAGGACCAGACGACGGTGCCTTATGTAAACCAGAAATTGTGTAATTTACCTGCGACCTAGGTACAAAACATGTTTCTGTTGTAATGTACTAAACTGTGATATATAACATAATCACGAGTTGGTAAAGAATAATATATGTGATACTATCTACGCCCCGCAGTTTCACCCGCGTATGAACGTATCCCGTAGGAATAACGGGATAAACAGTTGTCTATATGTTGTTCCAGTTGTCCAGCTGTCTACGTACCAAATTTCATTGCAATCGGTTCAGTAGTTTTTGCGTGAAAGAGCATCAAACACACACACATCCTTACAAACTTTCGCATTTATAATATTAGTAGGAGTAGGATTTCTCAATAGAATATACAAGAATTGTGAGTGTATTTGTGAGGGTATGTTAATTGTATTCGCATTTGAGTCTTGAGACACAGAAATTAAATGCAAACTGTTTCTATACAGAGTAGCAGGTATAATTATGTATACTAATATTATAAAGCTAAATAGTTTGTTTGTTTGAATGCATTAATCTCAGGAACTACAGGTCCGATTTGAAAAATTTTTTCAGTGTGAGATAGCCTATTTATTGAGGAAAGCTATAGGCTATCTATGTACCACGGGCGAAGCCGGGGCGGACCTCTAGTCAATATACATAATTTAATTTATCAAATGTTTAGATTCTGTAGGCAATATATGTGAAAAAGCAAGTACTATTAAGCTGCGTTGAGCGAATTTTGACGCTGAAATTATAAAAATAATTTGATAATAATCTATTGAGTCTTGCCCTGTCTTGTTTTTCCCACTTTCACTGTTTTAACTTTAGGAAAACAGGAACAAAATAGCGGTCTATTCAAATAATTTGATTAAATAAGTTTATTAATGAGGCTTAATATTTAACTCAATAATTAGTTAAGTTATAAATAATCAAATGGTATCGGAATTCAAACAACCCGCCGTAGTTTATAATAGATACTAAACAAACTTGTAATAGAGGCATAGGTTAGGTCTAAGGAGCTCCGAAAAGGTCATGTAAGGTCAACGAAACATATGAAACTTAGGGTTAGAACGTGATAGAATTCTGAATGAATTCTGTTATCTGCTAAAGTATTTAGTATTTACTACTTATTTCAATGGTTGTTAATATATTTGTTTACGAGTTTCTTTTGTTCGTCGTCGTTTCAGCTTTTTTCAGTATTGGACTAACTATATGTATATCAAAAATATGTAGATATTAATTTAGGTGAGAAATTCATTATATATTGTGAGATCACGTGTGTAAGCCCCGCGTGCAAGCAGTGGGGAATCGCCTCATGCGAACTCTGCATGTAAACGTCGCATTTTATCAAATGTAATAATAAAATACTCAAGTTACTTACCATTTTTATAATTATTAAAAAACTGTTAATTCACTCGTTCCTTTTCTGTTCCATGTAAAAAAAAAACAATCACATACCTTTTATTGAATATTTTAATTTCACCTACATGGGATTCTATCTAGCATTAAATGTTCTTTTCTTCTATAGTTTTATATGGAAATTTGTCATCAAATGGAAGTTACGGGCCCGACATCTTGCAATAACTGGATAAGTTCGCTGGATCTGAAGAAATATTGAAAAGATTTCCTATTATACGAACTGTCGAGGACTTTGAGAGAAGTTAAAAAATCGCTTAACGATTAAATTTTTTAAACCCTTGCGGAGCCGAGTCCCTCGAAATACAGGAAGAATTCGCGATCGGTTCTTGTAAATATACTATGAAATAAAGGGGAATTCGCAATGATGTTAATGGACAAATCGGCTTGTACACTCACAAAGAACGTCCTCAAATATTGTTTATTCAGTGGGGAGCCGCTTGTCTCCACAGAATTCTACACATGTTCGTCTCGCCCTCGATTACCATAAGACAGCCCATTGATTGTAATGTATTGTCTACTCCTATGTTAAGTTTGATGCTTATTTATGCAATAGCCTTGATGTCCATGGAAGTACACCATTTATAACTATTTCACTGATCGTTTTTAGAAGGAAAACAGTGCTAGTTTTTTTCGCCTTGACACAAAAACCCTTCTATTAGTATCATTTGGAATTTGAGTGTTCGGGATCTCTAGGTTGCAACAGTAATGGTATATTATGGTACTTGTTAAGGTTGCTCTCTATGGCTGTCTGTCTATGCATATCGTGACAATATTTGAATAAGAAATTTTGAACACAAGTTGTTGGTAAGTAGGTACATATAGTAGTACAGTAGACCTTTATCATCATGCCATACATTTATCATCATCAGCAAATATATTATGTTCCCACTGGACCGACATAGACCTCCTATAAAGGTGTATGCGATAATCTACCATTTTGGCAGAGTGCAATTTACATGCCTATTTACTCACGATGTTATCCTTCAAAGTTATAACATCATATTATATAGTCGAAGATTCCAGAAAATTCTAGAATCCAACAGGTTCTGGTTAAGGTACAATAAGCCGTAACGTACAGCCCATCAACACGTCAACAGATTTATCACAAATAAAATGTTAATTAAAAATGCTGAAGACGTTTGCAATCTCATTTATAAAGCTTTTTAAATTTGCGGGACGCCATTGTTTTCTCTTTTTGCCCGACTTGCCTTTTCCCTGTCGTTTCTCTTCAATTTATTTTTGTCATTTTTCAGACTTCCATTTGCTTTTAGTAGAAATGAATGATCAAATAAAATTGTGAATAATACAGATATTATGGTGATATATAGATCGGTTAGATGATTTAAGAATTTATGTTTTTAGCAGATATATCCAGAGCTATTATCTATTATCATTTTTAATAGATCTCTTGTGCTTAACCAATGTGGCGTATTCAACAACAGCTTGCTTACACTATATATATTCATAGTTGTGTAATATTAATTGTAACGAAAATTCATTAAATAATTATGGCCTACTAATATTATACACGCGTAAGTTTGTAAGTATGGATGGATGGATGTATGGATGTATGTTTGTTAAATTTTCACGCAAATCCACTAAACCGATTGCAACGAAATTTGGTACGCAGATTTTAGAGTTTTTATCTCGATATTCCTACAAGTTACAGACTTACGCGGGTGAAACCGCGGAGCGCAGCTAGTAAACCTATATATTAACACAACAATATACTATACTTTTGTATCTTGATTTTTTAGAAATTTTCAAGGTCAAAATTTACGTAACTACGTAACATACTACGAACGTACTACCACGTACGGATACCCCACTAAATTATAATTAACAAATAAGTAGTAATAAAAGATCTGTAATCTTTTTACTGAAATTCTGTCGGCCTACGGACAGTTTCCGAAGAGCCAATTTATTGAATCCTCAAGGGACCCTTTAAAATGACAGAAGGTCTGGGAATCTGAAGCCTCACGTATAGGATACGGCGTGGAGTACCCTTGAAGTGGTCAATCTGTTAGGTACAGATAATATATTGACCCGCGTTTCATATAGAAATTGCTGAGTGAAAAATAGTTCTAAGCAATTTTTGAGATTTGATCGAGTACGATGGGCTGGGTGGGCAGTTTAGTGTTCTATGATTTTAATATAAATAATTCTAGTTTATTTTTTAATAGATTCCTGTTTGATCCCAAGGGGGCATTAAGTAGGTATAAAAAGTATCCTATCATCCAAGTCAGCACATACCCTGTTTGTATACCAAATTTCATCACCATCCGTTAAGTAGTTTCAGTGTGATTGGCGGACAAATATCAAATCAGTGTGATACCCGGCAGAATACAAGTCGTTTTACTGAGGGAGTCGAGCACGCATAGATAGCGGGGAAGTATCACACGGGTGCGACCGGGGAAGTACCACACCACACAGAAAACCGGCGTGAAATACTAGCATGCTGTTTGTGTTTCGTACGGTGAGTGGAGGAGCCGGAGGCCCATATCCTTTTCCTTACCAGTCCTTTCCTTTATTCCTCTCATCAAGCCTTTCTTAATCCCTCCCCAATTTAAAGTCGGTAATCCATTTGTAGAGGCGTAAGGTCTACAATTGACCTTACGCCACTCTAAATGTTCATGGGCGGTGGTAGCGCTTACCATCAGGCGACCCACCAGCCCCATTGCCGACTATGACATAAAAAAGGTGTGTGTGCGATTCACACACGATAGAAGTGAAACTTCTGTAAATCGACAAAAGAATGGGATGAATATATTATATAAAATATAAAATAGCATGCATATTTCTGTCTCATTCTTTGCCGGCTTCATTCTACACATTTTTGTATTTGTGTCTCTTACCTGTCGTTTTTTCCGTTGCATCAGGTTTGAAATTACAACGATTCTAAAGAAGTTTCACTTCAAGTCTCTTGTGAAAATCTTGGCCCTAATACACCGAACTTGCCAAGTTCTGGTTGGCATGTCTTCGAGAGGTGTAGTTGTTGATTCTAAGCGTCTTTAATTGTATATAACAACGTTATATGCAAATGTATTTGTAGTATGCATATTATTATATAATTTTATTTCATTAGTGTATTGCATGGCGACTACTTAGCTAGATTTATAATACGAGAAGTTTTTAGAAGTAATAAGTAGTAATTTAAAATTGGTAGTAGTAAATTAAGCAGAGGTCTTTCTTTTTTAAATTTAAATTTAATGGAGAAGCAGCTATATATCACAAATTCATGTGAAATCTAGCGTCGTCATAATATCAAATATATTTTCCACTAAGTAAAAATATAACAACTTATTGCAATTTATTTATTTATTTTTTATCTTTAATAGGGCAGCGCTTGCCCACGATCTCACCTGATGGTAAGCTGAGATATTGTGGTCTAGGCTGTAACGCGCTTCCCTAGAAACTTTATATTTTAATTATACTACACACGAGCCCTACACAGTTTTAATGCATACACTAAAGTCCCGTGGCCCAAAGTCGATTATCCTTATCGATTTTCTTTACGGATAAGTAAGTCAGACATCTGCGCCATACCGAGACATTTTTTTTTGTGCGTCCCCACCGGAATTTGAATCCAGGACCCCTCAGCTCAACGCTCATGCGTTAACCACTGTACCAAGGAGGCGGTCACGCATTCAAGCCTGCATATTGCCACATTTATATGGATTACAGTTTTCCATATAACTAACCGTTGTTGCCTACATCGAAGCGTAAAGTACTCTTTCAGTTTGAAACGTAACCAACGAATTATTTGTTTACATAGAAGTATCACAATTAATTACCGCAGACATCTATTGATTTTCAGTCAGTTCAAGACGTTGGCTGCTATGTTTTATTACACAAATTAAAGCCATCAATCTTTAATAGTCAGTCATTAGGCAAAATAATTAGTAATCAGTTTGTGGTCTATATCTGTCGACGAATGCCTATCACAAACATTCGACAGTCATTCGCTTGGTTCGCTACTATTTAATAATGAATTTGCGTTTTTTATTTGTTGAACTATCTCATTAAATTGATAATCACTCTAATCTAATACTAAATGTGAAAGTTTGCTTGGGTGAATATATGTCCGTCGATCTCTCTGAAACTACTGAATGGATAATGATAAAATTTAGTATACAGACATGGTATGAGATCATTTGGGTGGTAGGATACTTTTTATTTTTTTACATGAATCTTGATATCCGGGCGGAGTCGGTTTTGAAACTTATTTTTTCCCACTTGGTGATGATTAGATATCATTTTTGATTAAAGCTATTATAGACCCGTTATAAAGATAAGAAATTTACTAGAAAGTTATTTTATATTACCGAAGCATTCATACTGTGATTCAAATACTTACATATTATAATCTACCTACTCACCTATCTAACCCACCTACTATAATTTTAATTATACGAAATCCTATCCAAACGTTGCCTGGCAGAGATCGTTTATAAGCCGCCTATTTAGCCTTATAATTCTCTTAAATTTCTTGTTTTCTTTCATCTTCATTTGTTAATCTTCCTCATTTATATTTGTCGAATAAAGTGTATTCTATTGTATTGAATATAATCTATACATATCATACAAATATTAAAAACGAGAAAACCGTGGGACTGTGTATTTTTTCTTTAGCCACGGCGGCAAATTCATAGCAAAGCTAGTTATTAATCACCAATAAATGGATGAATGATCAATTCATTCATGCATCAATAAATGACTTAAAAATAAATTATTAGAAGTTTTACGTATTTTACTAGGGAAAGTCTACCACCTGTGACGTCATTTGACCTTTTCGTGTACTTCAAAGTCACTACAAATAACTTTTCCATTTCCTTTGATATTTTATCGACTCTTACACGTGTCTGTTGTTTACATTTTATAATCTTAATATATAAAATTCTCGTGTCACAGTTTTCGTTGCCATACTCCTCCGAAACGGCTTGACCGATTCCTCTGAAATTTGGTAAGCATATTGGGTAGGTCTGAGAATCGGCCAACATCTATTTTTTATCCCGATATTCCTACGGGATACGGACTTACGCGGGTGAAACCGCGGGGCGCAGCTAGTTTATATATAAAAATGGTACTTTGACATTTAGGGAGAATGACTCAAGTGAATGAGCAGTAAATGAAGGAACTAAATAATTTTGGCGAGAAGAAATTTGATATAATTACACTATGGGGTGTCCTTACTCCCACACTCGACTCAACTTTTTAAAATTTTATTTTATTGTAATGTATACGGAACTATTACTATATGACAATTTACAACAATTTTTTTTCTGCATTTCATTTCAATTGACACGGAATTGATTGATCAAAATATGTACACATTAAATTAAAAATTCAATGCTGAAATAATATATATAAAAACAACAAAAGTCAAAGGATTGATAAATATTCCCATATAATATTTCTCGTTAGTAACACGACACAAATACTTTTATATTTATATGCCCTACGGCTCTTGTCCATAAATAGAATCAACTTCATACGACACAAAACTGTTCGTTATTGAAAGCTTTGGAAAAAAGTTATTACTTAGTTATGTTCTTAACAGCAGAGTTAGTCAATGGAAGTTCCTTGGACACAAACGAATCACGATTGGAGCGACTTAGATGAATAAATATTTCTTTGTTTTCGGATATTTCTTATGTCTCTGATTGTTTTTGGTATAAAGCTATTCTTATTTATATATTCGCGAAATGTCTATCAAAATACTTAAATAAGGTGAGGTGACCCACCTCATGGTAAGCATCACCACAGTACAGGCCGTTGGCAATTGCGGAGATAGTATTTTTGGTACAAAATTTAATGGTAAATTCACTACCACTGGATCATCATCATCATGTAAGGGACTTGTTCCCACTGTTGGGACACAGGCCTATAAGGGTCCACGCCAAAATCCACCACGTTGGCCAAGTGCAGGTTGGCAGATGTCACATGTCGTCGAACTTTTTGTTCTCGGACATGCCAGTTTTCTCACGATGTTTTCCTTCACCGTTTCGAGGTGTGGTAATGAAAAATCAATTTATATCCTGCTCTCTCATCTGGTCTTGAATCCTGACTTTAAGTCCTTTTGATTTTAAGTCCGAAGCCACACTACTGAGCCACCACTGCATTTTTTGGGAACCTCTGGATCGCATTGCTATTTAAAATCCATATATTTTATCTATAAAAGACAATAAGTAACAATAAACAACTGTAATCGGCTGAACGGATAAAAACGACAAAAATTTTGATTGAATTTTAATTACGACGTTTATTGCAATATGAATGTTAAATTAAATTAGCCCATCAGAGCAACTCGATATTATAAATCCAATGCGATTGGATAATCATTACGGTTTTATAAACGATGATTCGTCGAATCTTGAACAGAATGAAGAAACATTACTTTATTCAGTAACAAAGTCAGGACAAAGAAAGCAAGATAAACTTTTATACAGAGTTCCAAATAGGTCAGCTTTGAGTCCTGTAACTTTCTTATGCGAACGCGTAATGTAAAGATATAATAGCTTCTCTGAATTTATGCTTCAGGTTGAGTGCTATTATATTCAATTATTTCTATTACATTTGTATGTTAGAATAAATCTGATTTGATCATACTTTCCGTCGTGTTAGAATAGTGTCTTAGTGAAAATAAAACCTTAGTTAATATAATTATGATCGCCTCCTTTGTACAGTGGTTAACGCGAGAGCGTAGAACCGAGGGGACCTGGGTTTGATTCCCGGTGGGGATGCACATAAAAAAACGTCTCGGTTTGGCAGGACATAGAAGGCTGATCACCTACTTGTCCATAAAAAAATCGATCAGTGAAACATATATTTATCATCTGTCCCATACCCCAGTAGGGGACACGGGACTTCACTTAATAGTATTAATATATTATTTATATATAGTTTTCAATCAACGGTTTCACTCGCAACGTCAAAGCATACCGATGAAATGTATCATCGTAGTAAAATGTCTATACCACTGTTTAGACTCCTAAATAACTCCTAAATAAAAATCAAATCATAAGATGGCTCCGTTGCTACGATAAAAACAAATAAACAATCAAACATAGTTTTGCATTACAATATTAGTAATGATCATTTACTTTTCAAATGTATCACATACCCATTGCTTCAATTGGCGAAGGAAAACGTCATAAATAACCAGTTTTAACAAAACCCCATACTGACTTTATATTATGAAAAGTAGATCAAATATAAATAGGAACAATTAACAAAAATAGTTCACAGCAAAGTTCTGAAGTATCATGGCGAAAAATACAGTCGAAGGAAGTCGATTAATAACGTATAATATAATAATTACTATCGAATATCTCACAAGCAATTCAATTTATCATTAGATTGATACAAACACGAAGTTACTCGATATATTATCAACAATGCATGCAATAATAATGTAATTCACAAACGATACGTTCATATCATCTCATCAATCATTTACCGCATTCATTTTAACTTCATTGCGGCAAATTATACAAAGATACCGGTATTTAATGTATTTACAAACCTCACTGACACGTTTATTAATGACGCATTTAAAATTGATTTCATATTAAACGCATTTTATTTTGACGTGATGGTTACGTTGAAAGGGCCGTTTATTTTGTCATTTTTCATGTCATATGAAATCAATGAAGAGGATACAATGTTCAACAAATCATAAAATAAATAAGCAACTTTGTAGTTCTTAGAATATCATCTTTCATATAGTATTAGTATAAATTTCCCCTTTTATACACACCTCGTTATTCCGTTGATTTTAAATTTATTTATGAATTATTTCATCGCTTAAAGAAAATAAACAACTTTATTAAATTCAAAACAATCGAAAAACAAGAATAACTTTATATAAATTTTAACTAATCAAAAAACAAAATACACACTATAGCACTAGAAACGACTTCACAACAATTTCTAATAACTGAAGTTAATAATTCACAATATTCGATACGATAAGACATTGAATAAACAACTCGATTAACAAAATAGCTCGATTTCTCAGTAATTTATTAGAACAACAAGTACAGATTCCTTGTTATAAGTTCAACATTAAATATTATGTTATTGATTGCAATTGACAGCATTTCTGTTATGCCATTACGGTTCTGATGGTTCGCCTGCGGGTAAGCGATCATCACCGTCCATGAACATTCGCGGAGATAGTGCCTCTAGGAATGCGCTACCCGTATTAAAGGAGTGAAGGATAAGGTTTCACGGCGGGTATAAACGGATGGATGAAAGGGCGAGGAAAAGGATAAGGATATTGACATAATTTTTAAAACCCCTCTAAAACTACCCCGACAAACACACAAATTCACAAACTTCCCTCTTTTCCTTATTAGCCTAGATAATAATCACACACTCATTAATTATACATGTTTCATAAAAACGCTTCTCTAAAAAGCTTCACGCACGACGCGTCTCTATTTTAAATGAACCATTAACACGAGGGAGACTTTTCAGAATGAAGCCCTACCTCTAGAGAATTCTCGTCTACTTTGCTTAACAACGCGTCTGAGTGTGGGGGACAAATCGTTGCAAATGTATCGTTATTATTAACGTTACGATAAATACCGATATTTTATGGAAACGGTATTTTAAAGTGGCAGGTTACTGCGTGAATTTTAATGGCGCTTCAGTGTTCAAACTGATTATTGTTAAGAATAGTTTGTGTATATTTGTAATTGATTAAATGAATATGTGTAGAAAACTAATGTGACATTTTGAAATACTAATATTATATTATATTTGAATGGCTGAGTCTTAAACTTAATTTAGAACTAAATAATAAGCGAGAAGTTTTAAATTCTGTTAAGATAGTGATTCTGTTTTATACTTTCATTTTAACTGTGATAACTTGTAAGTAGTTGTTCGTGCAGTTTTGTTGAATATACAAATGAATTTAAATAATTTATGAAATAAACTAAATCATTTCGTAAATACTTTGTGGATAACATTATGAGAACAACATATATTCACGTAGTAATTTCAAATAAATAAACAAACAATGTGTGGTCCACATACCTTTAAATGTATACTTTGATTGTTATTTCAATCGATATTTTAATATTAATAAATTATATTGTAAAAACATGGAATACCCGAGTATAAACATTGAATAATTTATTTGCATATTATTTCCACAGCTTATTAGCTTAGAGTGATTCAATAACATTGTATAGAACATAGGTAGCTCTTTGTATGTTGTGTAATAATACAAGTTAGTATAAATATTTGTATTTACCACAATTTACCTACAAATAACCTTAGTTAAATGAGCCATATTTTTGTTAGAAAGTTCAACATAATATAAGCAACAGTAATTTTTTTTTTTATAGCGGGCAACTGAGCTGGTGGTTCGCCTGATGGTAAACGATCACCACCGCCCATGAACATTCGCAGAAGCTCAGACCTCTGAGAATGCGCTGCCCGCTTTTAAGGGAAAAGGGATGAGGAAAGGATTGATGAATGGAAAAAAGGAATGGACTGGGAAGGGCTAGGACAAGGAAATAGGCCTTCTATCATTATATTGAATAAAAATTTATACTCAACCTAGCTGACCGGGTAAACGCTGTTCTGCCTTACTCTTATCATTTAGGGGTGTGAAAACAGATGTTGGCTGATTCTCAGACCTACCCGATATGCACACTATTTCATGAGAATCGGGCCAGCTGTTTCGGGGGATTGTAGTAAGAAACATTGGGTCACGAGAATTTTATATTTATAGAGAAGTAATTAGCTTTCTGCCCTTGGCTAAGCCCACGTGATCCAAGGAAATTTTGTTTTCTGTGCTGTTATGTGTGTTGAATTAAGTGTATTTTATTTTGTAAATCGCATCAATGATTTGGCCTGGGCGATTAAAGCGTGAATGAGTAACAGACAGATAGAGTCACTTTCGCATATATAATAATAGCTGCGCCACCCGGTTTCACCCGCGTAAGTCCGTATCCCGTAGAAATATCGGGATAAAAAGTTGTCTGTATGTTATTCCAGTTGTCCAGCTGTCTACGTATCAAATTTCATTGTAATCGGTCTAGTTGTTTTTGCGTGAAGAGCAACAAACACACACACATCCTTACAAACTTTCGCATTTATAATATTAGTAGGATTTGAAGAGCCCTTATAAATATTACTCATAAAATATTTAATGAACGTCTACATTACGTTCTCTGTGTTTCAAATGAAAATAGTATTTAATTCGTAGATTACTTGACTTTGAAATAATTCTACTTGAAATCAAATAATGATTAATAGTATCTTAAATTCACTTTATGTTCTTTGATGTCTATATTCTATATAATGTAATACTAATAAATTACTTGTAGATACAATAAAGTAACTTCATATAACCTAGAAAACGTAGCCTTATATATACATACTAATGGTCCACCCCGACTTGACCGCTTATAAGCTTCAGAATAAGTACAAAAAAAAGTAAAATCTACTATTATTTTGAAGTTGTGTAAAGTAAACAGCAGTGCAATATCTAAAATGATATTTCGCAAAATGGAAGGCACTTGACTTCCGTTACATGGTATTGGCTAAAGATTTAGTGGTAAATATTAGTAGGATCTGTAGAGATGAATTCAAACATAACATTAATTTTACCTGAAAAAATAAAGATAGCTTTATTTGATATATATTTCCGAATACAAGTACCACTCATCACTGAAGCTAAAAAATTACGTCGCTTCTAAAATAGGTGGAGTTAACATTTAAGGTAAAACGCGAATAAATTACGTTTTATATAAAACTTACATTTATTTCATAAAATCTAGAACAGTCGAGTATTAAAAAGGTTGAAATGGGTTACGATGTTTCGTTCCAGTGAAGGATGACAGAGTTTCGCTTCAGTTAATGATTTTATGAATAGCATATAAAATATTTTTTATTAACAACTGTTCGTTGTACGAGTTGCGTATTGCGTTTAAGTGGTTATTTATTTTCGTATTTTATAAGCGAAATACGTGATTAAAAACGTTATTGTGCGTAACGTGCACATGTCATTTTCAAATGAGAAAGAGGGAACTCTGTTACTAGAGGTTTTTTTAACTTATCAGGGGAGTTCAAAGTATATGTTACCCATACGCAGGCTGTATTTAAATAAATTGTTTTGTTTAAACTTATTTTCATGAATATTGTGTGAGGTGATGAAAATTTTAGTTGTGTAAGTGAGCTGTTATATAGTTTCAGACCATTAGACCGAATCCTCGACTACAGAGGTTTGGTTTGAGCGTTAGCATACAAGAGACTAGGTTCGAATTGTGTTTGCTGTCCGAAACTCTTCAGCCTTCTTCTTATACAAATAGAAAATATGCGTTTACAGTACCGGATAAACATACGAATAATAGGTAGGCATGGTAAGAGCATAAATGTATATGAAATATATTGATAAAGTATACACTATTAATAAATCCACCCAAGATTAGACAACACGTACCTAGTAATATTCACATATCGGTCAATTTATCACACACATTCGAAAACCGTAACTTAATTCACATATAAAACCCCCAACTGCGTCTAAAACGTGAAGGACACAAAGTACCAATTGATCAAGTATATTGGAGCCGTCCGTCTCATTTTACGATCGCTCTAGACGTGGCTCCGGTCAGATGTAATACAATAACTTTCGGACCTTATCGTGATGTATGCCAAGACCTAACCCTTTCGGTAGTCATCGAAATTTCCAGAACAATTGCATGGATCGGGATCAGTGACGACATTGACGTTGCTTCTGCTATGAACTTCTTGTTTTTATCCCATTTTTGGGCTAGAATAAATTAGTCGACTGCCGAGTATTTATTTAGTAATTATGTAAAGCACTACTGCACTTCAAAAATTCCTCTTAATCCCCTTAGGGGTTGAAAGGAAAACTGCTAAATAATAAATATTATATAATAGAAACATAAGCTTTGAGAATAAAGATTCATTATTTTTCTAACATAATACATTGACATTGAATATTATCGTACATGTAGAAGCGATTCAAACTTCATAAAAAAGTATGACGGTAAATATAGTACAATAAATATAATCGTAAAATAAAAGTAAATTTGATAAAAATATCACATAAATGAATGATAAATTTCACGTGAAATTAATGTTTATACAGTAACAAGATTCATTCGGATCGCCCATGTTAAATTCGGAATACTTTAATAGATGTTATTATAAATACAAACGTTTTTGAATCACTCTTAAAAAAAAAACATAAAATCCCGTGCGTAGCTTTAACGATTTAAGCATAAGACGCGGGAAGCGTCTTTGCTTTTTTTCTATATTATGTGTATACAGTTACTACGCGAGGAAACCATGGGTGGAAGCTTGTAGTTATGAACTCTCATGGCAAAAGTTATGTGTAACACTATAAAGCAGTATATAATATTATACGACCTCCATTTTATTATAACAAAAACCTCAATGTATTTTGACTTGCGATAAAGTCAGAAACATTTCATTATAAAAAGAATATAAGCAAAACGTGGCTTGAAATATTCCAGCTATTAACGTTTTCCATCAAAACGCAACGAGCCATATAAAAATTAATCCACAACTACAATTCTTAGAAAATAATGCGGTTCGGTTAAGATATATCTGGGTTCCTTGAAATAAAACCTTTACCAGTTATAATAAAGCTGATATTGCATTGTTTTGCTGACAAAGGTGTTATAAGAGGCAATATCTCAGTGTATTTATGGGAGGGACGCAGTGGTTGGTCCCTGGACTCATATACAGAAGTCTGCCGCAAAATTTTCTTATCTCACCTGCTTATAAGTTACAGAAAAGGGTTTTGTGATATGAAAGGCTTAAGGGATATCCGCAATCAACCTATATATATATTTTCATTTCCATATTGAAAATAAGATATTCTTTGTTTTTAGCACACATGGTTGTGTCAAAAAGAATGATTTTGATGTATGCTATCATAATCTATACTAATATTATAAAGCTGAAGAGTTTGTTTGTTTGTTTGAATTCACTAATCTCAGGAACTACTAGTTCGATTTGAAAAATTCTTTCAGCGTATAGCCTATGGGCCTATAGCCTATAGGCTATATATGTACCACAGGTGAAGCCGAGGCGGACCACTAGTCATAAATATAAAGTAAACATTGAAAATGTAACTTAAAATGTATTAACATATTTTTGGTGTTTAAAGTCTCATTTTGCATGTACATACTGATCAATTTTCTTCGTAGACAAGTAGCTCAGCCTTCTGTCTTTCCTGTCTAAACTTTTTGTTCTTCCTGGGAATCGAATCCAGGTCTCCTTTAATTATCATTGATTTTCCCACTATCACAACTTTTTAAAAATAAATTCAATCTTATCCTGTAGCAATAATAGTTCCTTTAAAAATGGTCACCGACCACCCTGAGGAAGTTACTCTCCAGATTCTAAAATGAGACCAAATAAATTCCTATCAAACACAAAAAATATCCAACCCGTTGAAAATCCAGGAAGTTCTAGAATATCAAAACCACAAAATATAGTCCGATTAACATCGTCCTCCGTTTTTGGAAACTTCGCTGAAAACGAATGAAAACCATGTTCAATATGCATTTGTGCCTATCCATTATATCGATTCATAGTAATAATAATAATAATAAGCCCGCAGGGCACCTTGTGGCGAGGTGTCGGGGAGTAGCGACCCCGCGGACCCGAATGCTCCCGGGGGAGGCCCCTGTCCTCATCTCCGGCTTGCCTTAACCGGCCGGCCGAAGTGAAGCCTGACGAGGACAGGACCCCCACCTCTGGCTTGCCTTAGCCGGCCGGCCAGAGTGGAGTCGCGAGAGCTTTTAGCTCGAAGGGTGGATGCGAAGCGTAAGTGGCGAGTGGGCACGTGATGCTGGACCCTCAGAGAGCGCGTGATCGTCGTTTAAAGTCCAGCGACGCCTCTCCACCCTTAGCTGCTCATGATATGTTGCCTCCTCGTCGCATTATTGCAGCGACTTTTATGGGGGGCCCATACAGTGAGAGGGCGAGTCACCGCCTGCCAACAAATTTTTACTTCTATTAAGTAGAAAGGCAGGTGCCATAGTTTCCATAGTTCCCAATACCAGTCCCTTTAGCATCCCATTTCATAGACCAGTTTTTAAATTTCCATATCTTGCAATAGTACTACATCGGCCGCGGACTGCCTAGGGCTGTAACTCTATAGTGCAGCCATGGGCAGGCTGCGGCTGATGTCTCATAACACATTAAAAATCTCAAAAGGGCCTCTGCGTGTTGGATCTGTGTCCCCACGTAAGCCTTCCAAAAGACCGGGTGCCTTCCTTCTGGGGGTACCCGAGTATTATGGAAATGAGAAACATAATAATAATAATAAAGTCTTTATTAAAACTGTGAAATAGTACGTTAATAGTACGTTTAAAGTAATATAAAGAGGTTTATTCCATGAATCGATTGTATAAACAATATTGTTGAAACAGCAATGTTTACCTTTACACAGTTCTCAGAGAAAGCACTTACGATATTAATAAACTAGTATTTGTGATGGAGAGCGGGCTTAAAAAGGTTCTCTCATTTTTATATATTTTTGTTACTGAAAATGCATTGAATAGTTAATTTTCGCCAATCGAGTGTTAATTACATGTTATCGCTTAATAAATAACAAATTTATTATAATAATTCAAATTGAAATCATAAAAATACGACTAACCGTTTAGACTCTAGTGCGTGCCAAAAAATTGTACATACATACAAATATACTAAACATTTCCGTAATTTTAAATAATTAGCTTCATTGTCTGTTCTATATATTATATTTAAAACAAATTTTTAAATAACACTTCAAAATATACGTCGTTAACCTTGAATGTACGCCTGTATGTCATTACATAAGACACATGCTTATGTTTTATAATCTGTATAACAATGTTCAAACACCTCCACACCTAAAACCAAACCTTCATTCAAAATCTTTCATTGAAATTCACATAAACTCCGCTTTAAATAAAATACGGAACCTTTAAATAACCATAAAATAAAATCCCAATATCACCTACATTCGATTTACGTGAATTGGTTCATTCATTTACTGTGAACGCTATCACCGTATGTCACTGAATAAACTGAATTCTATTCATACTGATTTCTTTTCGGGTTTAAAAATGTTATTGATAGTAAGTATGCACTCGATACGTGTGGATGTTCTTTCGAGTATTGAAATGGATTTTTTTTTTTTAATTTTGCCGCTTTTATATACAGAAAATAGCAAAGAGGTTTTAATTAAATGTTTTGTTTTTATTTCGAGAACAGGTTACAACTCTGGCCAGTGCGTCTAATGCATTATACTTTTATTCAAGAAATGAGAATAAGGAGTTGTTATCTTTTGATAGATTGAGAAGGTAATTAAATATATATTCTGTTAAATAATAATCGATGTTTCTTTGTGTTTTGTGTTATTAATACCGAAAAAGGATTATACAGGATATCAATTTTCATTTCTTCTTTATTGCATGTTACTTTTTTATTATATTGTTCTCTTTTTTATTATGCTTAGTTATTATGTCCTTTCTCATCTTATTGTGTACACTGTCTTCCCAAATTTTTAATTTTATTACTTCTGTCTGGTTTGGGTTGATTGAAAAAAATTGCTGTTGAGCAATAAGCACGTTATATCCTATTTTATCCTTATTTTATTGTTTCATCTGTGCAATAAAGATATCTCATTAATTCATTCATTTATTTTACTTCAGTAATCTTTAACTTTTACTCTACCGTTTATACTATGAACGGTGGTATCAAAAGAATACGTATTAAAACTATGAAATAAAATATATTAACGGTGTCCATCACGACAATGAAACACACACAACTAAATAATACACATAATTAAAATAGCATTAAGCGTTTCAAACTTTTTATTAAATATATATCCAACAGTTTTAATTAAAAATGTTCAACCTAATATCTTATTTCCGGCGTGCATTTCGCTTCGCTAACCAGGGCGTCAAAAGTGAGGTCTTCATACATTTTATTTAAAGTACTATTTCAAATTTGCCTCCCGACGAAGACGTCACATTTACTTGTGCAAGCTGTAGATGGCTCGCCTTTATGCTTGTGGTACAAGGAGTTGGAAGGTTTTACTCTATTTTTAAAGGGGCTTAGAGAAGCTGGGAATGTTCTATGTTGATATATGTATGTAGAAACTTTTATTAGACTGTTATCACGGTATATGCCGACCTTAGGTTGGCGGAATGTCTTTTTGATTTTAGAATCTTAATTTTATAACCCTCCCTATCTCTTTTGTAGAACCATGCAGTTGTTTTTGGATACAATTCAATCTTATTGATGTGTGCGTTCGCATAAATAGAAATATGTGCGTCCTGAATTCATAATCGTAATAATTTTTCCGTTTTATTAATTCAGTTTCACTTTTTAATTTAGGTGCAAAGGCGCGGGTAAACGGTATACGATAATATAAAAATCAGTATTCCAGCGTACCACTCCTTCCTTGGGCCGCTTCATAAAAACGTTGGCTCGTGTTCACAGGAACAACTTGTTTAAACGCAAGCGAGCGTGATGTTTCCACCACCAATGTTTGCATGGTGACGAATAATTTTATAAGCGACTGCTCTTTCGTTATTAGTCTGTCAGGGACAGTTGGAGTTGCTTTATGAATAAGTGTTACTAAAGAAAACTGAATCCTTTTTGTTTGTGGTTCTCATTTTGGTTTAATTTTGGCTTTCATGGGGAAATAAATACAAAGAGTAGTTCAGATTGTTTGGCACATACAGAGAAACAATTTTCTTTTATTACAATACCAACTGTTGCCCGTGGCTGCGCTTGCGGGGTCAATAAATAGCGCCATTAAATCAGGATCTAAAAGCGCATCAAAAATATGGTATTATGCGTAAAATGGCTCTGTTGCAACGTGAAAGAAAGATAAACTAACAAGCAACTGTCACATTTATAATATTAATAGGGATTGTTTTTATTACAACAATTATGCATCGAACAAAAGTCAGCATCATAATATCTATATATATAAAATTCTCGTGTCACAGTTTTCGTTGCCATACTCCTCCGAAACGGTTTGACCGATTTTGTTGAAATTTTTTGTGCTTATCCGGTATGTATGAGAATCGGCCAACATCTATTTTTCAAACCCCTTAATGATAAGAGTAAGGCAGAACAGCGTTTGCCGGGTCAGCTAGTAGTACATTATTATGTATTCGATATATAATATCGAACGTGGGAGTCGAGAACTGGTACAACGCATACGTAAGTGGGTAGCCGGAGGCCCGAATCCCTTTCCCTACCCTTCCCAGTCTTTTGCTTTATTCCCCTAATCAATCCTTTTTTTTACACACACCTTTTAAAGTCGGCAATCCATTTGAAAAGACGTAACTCCTCTGCTGACGTTTCTGCAAATATTTATGGTCGGTGGTAGCGCTTACCATCAGTCGACGGACGTCCTTTGCCAGCTATGACATAAAAAGTAGTAAAACTAGTAATTCAAGTTTCTATTATTGTAGGATAAATTGTATAAAACAGTATCATTAATTGAAATCGTTACACCACTTTTAAGGTTGAATATACAATATTAATTGGTCTGTCACCTGATGAACATGCTATTTGGTTTCTGTTAATTGCTGCGGTTGTTAGAAGCTTGTTCATACTATAACAGTATTTTGTATTGGCCCTGCGCAATGGAATGAAAAAAAAAATCGTACAAATTGTTAGTAAGTGTGAAAGTACGTAAATATAAATATTTGTACGTATTTTAGTGGTCTAGGATCGTAACGATACAGCGCAAGATATGGTTTGAAATTTCTTTTATCAATTCTTATGATAGAAGGGACTCAACATTTTATACAAATTTTTAAATTGTTATTAACACAAATAACTATTTAATGCCTGTGTTTCTTTGTCATTAAAACATGCGAGTTCTGCTAGTTATTCCGAATCCTTTACTACGAAAACAATAATCAACTATGACAATAAGAATAACGAAGCAATTTGTATGACGAGGAAAACGTAACACTGCCGGATTTACGTTGGACATAAATTCCTATACCACACACTAGTAAGCATCGGAACTGTCAAATATTTCGATACAGATATAACATCTCACGCTTTATTTCATTCGCGAAGTCCTTGGTATATATATTGTACCTTACTTTTGCGAGGTTCAATTTACTGGTCGTAAGGCTCAAAAATATATTTACATTTGTACGAAACAGATTTATCATCTGTTTACACGCAGATGAAACTAATCAGTCGGTTGTATTACATTTACCGCATATACTATATTCATAGTATACAATGGCAGTTTTAATGAATGGGCTATACTATATAGGCTACAAGCTAGCATGGGCATAACTAAGCATTACAAGAGCTCAGAGTACAGCTATGATAATCAAACTTAGGTTTAATTTAGCATTACTTTAACTCTTGTTTTTTTACTTAAGTCTAGCTGTGCCCCGCGGTTTCACCCGCGTATGTCCGTAGACCGTATCCCGTAAGATTATCGGGATAAAAAGTTGCCTATATGTTATTCCAACTGGAATAACATATAGGCAACTATAGATACCTGACCAACTGTCAGGTATCTACGTACCAAATTTCATTGCAATTGGTTCAGTACATTTTGCGTGAAAAAGCAACAAACACACACCCACATCCTTACAAACTTTCGCATTTATAATATTAGTAGGACTATTAATAATCAATTATTCAAACAAATAGTTTATTTTTATTAAAAGTGTAGTTAAAATAATAGTTAATAGTATTGCATGATGCAGGCACAGATCCGTGTCGCTTCTGAGCTAACGTTTTAGCTAACGAGTTTTATATTAATCAATTACACACACCACCATATACTTCTTTTGAGTGATAGAGACAAAGTCTTAATTCAATCTCAAACAATGTTAATTACTAGGCAGCTGTGTGAGTAGCCAGAATTATGCGTGGGCGAAATACTAAATGCTAAAACTAATGCAGTAAACTAAATGAGAAACTCCACGAGCGAATACTACACGTGTAAAGGGGGTTTAATTATTTGCATATGCTTGCAAGCTTTCATTGAAATTGATAATTGGAGCCTAGAAGCGGTACAGTGCAGTACAATGGTGATCAGAGACAGGGTGTAGACTCCGGGCGGCTGATACTTTCCGATATTCCAAAATAAGAGTACCTTTGTGCTTAAATAATGTTGTAAAAACAAGAGCCGATATAGAAGCTCGAATGGGGCGCAGAAATATGACGGTCTGCCTGGGAAATTAAAGGAGAGGAAACATATTATAAAATACTTTGGGATATTATATAATATGCATATTAAATCTGCAGTAGTGTGAATTCTGTACATTCAAATTACTAAAACTAAAGCTGGAAACAACGGTTTTACTCGCTTGGTAACCGACGCAAACGTAGCCTATGTGCTAATCCTGATTATAATCTATTAACAAATTTTATACACAACCCAACAGGTTTTTGCGTGAAACAGTAACAAACTATTCATACAGTCTTACAAACTTTCGCATTTACAATGTGCAGCAGTTGGCTTATAACTAGGTCGATACTTAACGAAAAAAAGTGATTGAAACTTTTTTATCTCTCTCTATTGGTTTAAGTTGCTATACTTGTATTTAATTTAGCGTGCTGGGGACCACTCTAGTTATATTGCGATTCAAAGAAAGAAAGAAACATTTATTTGACTCCACAAAATAACAATTTAAAAAAAACAATAAAATTTGGATTGGTTTCTTGTCCTACCGCTGTAATACAATATGTAACGTAATGGAATATAATCCTACTCCTACTAATATTATAAATGCGAAAGTTTGTAAGGATGTGTGAGTGTTTGTTGCTCTTTCACGCAAAAACTACTGAACTGATTGCAATGAAATTTGGTACGTAGATAGCTGAATAACTGGAATAAAATATACGCACATTTTATCCCGATATTCCTACGGGATACGGACTTACGCGGGTAAAACCGTGGAGCGAAGCTAGTTTCTCAATAAACTGAACAGTTGTTTTCGCAGAATGTATAGTAGCCTATTTAATCATGGGCCCCATTTACTTCGTAATTTTGAGGCACGAAAATAATTTGCAAAATCAATAAGCGCCAAACGCGTTATTGTTAACGCCCGATCTTTAGGGACCATAAAATTTTATTATTACACCAGTTAGCTGTAATGAAGGCAGCCTTTATACCTCCGACATACAACTAAAATTGACGATGTTTATAAATTGTTTCGTTTAGTATACTTCCTATGTATGAATATAAAGACTGTACTAAATCAAGATAAGAACGTATCGAGCAATGTATGAGGTTCAAAACTTCTTCGTAGGGAGGTCGTTTAGTTTTGAGTTATAAGGTCCTGTCAGATCGTTAGAAGTTTGTTATGGTAAGCTATTACTATGGACTATACTTTGTATATATGAATATGTGAAACAACGTAATGTATGTGTTTTAATGGTTTACGTAATTAGACTTACAGTGGCAATCAGCTTGGCATAATTTGAGACTGAATAATTTTAAACTAGGATAATAAGAAATTTGCTAGAATTTATAATTTTACATATGAGCAGATGAGATAGTATTATAGGTACTCAACCAACAAAAAATTGCTTATATAATTTGTGACTAAGAAACGTCGTGCCAGGGTATATTATACGTTTAGTTTAATTATACACATATGTAACTCTCATTGTGCTAACTCCCATTTATAAAAGAATTTGCTTAAAGCGCTTCGTTTAGCACCAGCTTTTGTCACTTACCACGGGTTGATGAATGTATTTTCTGTCATACAAATTGCATACACAGAATTTTCACGTACAATGCCATAGACGAAGCCTTCGCTTAACGCAGGTCTTTTGTAAAGATTGCTTACTCTTCCGCTTCAGACGGTTCATTCATGCTTTACTTACATGGTCATAAGCTTACGGGTTTTATTTTTCACTCTCGACACAAAAAATGTTATAAGTTTCACGTGGATGTCTGTCTGTGGATGTGTACATGTCTATCTATAGCATCGTAGCTCTCAAACGTAGAGACCGATTTAGGAGAGGTGTTATAACATTTTTTTTTTTCCGCAAATTTCTTATATTTTTCTTTCGCAAGGTTATTCTTTTGATAATAACGAACACGTAAAAAATTGTATTTAGTGAATTCGACCTAGCTAATCACGTGTGATGCGTGACTATGGGACATAAGGATTCATTTTAATATGCAGAAAAATCCTTTTTTTTTTAAGTACTATAAATAAATAAATAAATAAACATAATTGTATTTTCTCCGCATACATTTAGTCTGCCTTTAAAGGGGAAATGGAGACCATTTCTTCGAAATATTATCACTCGAAAAACTCAGTAATTTGGCCCTTCTGTATGAAAATAGAAAATAAAAACAACAAGACATTTAAATGAATTTCAAATATTTGTTACCAACCTACAGACACAGCTAGCATACAATAAACAAAAGCTTGTGTGATAAAAATTCATCCATCCGTTAGAAGAATAAAGGCGCCTCATATAAAACTGTATCTTAATTTGAGGGACAGACAAGGTTACAAAGAGGCAAAACACACACTCCATCGACCTTCTATCACAATTGGCGCTATAGAACATTATTATTCAGATCGAGGAGTCTCATAAAATTGGCATCACTTCACACTTTACCCTCTTAAAATTCCACTCACGACGTTTTTGCATTGAAAGTACCAATTACCAGACATTGTCGCGACATGTGTGAACTATGATGGACTAAGTGGTGTGCTTGATTAATCTGTTGGTTGTGTTTGTATCAGTGTATCGATAGAAAGATTCAGGGTGGAGTGGAAGGTAAAAATCGATATGCTTCATTGATTATTAAGTCTGGTTTGTATTGCTTTAATGTAACTATGTCACAAGTGGTTCTCTTCTCGCGCCTTCGCCAACGTTGTCCAGTAAAAACTAACAGAGAGAAACTGTCGGCTTTTAAAAATTTCGTAGTGATTGATATGGGCATTATAATGGATCTTCCCATGGAAGCCATGCCCATATCCTTTTCCTAACCCTTCCTAGTCCTGTCCTTTATTCCTCTCAAAAAATCCTTTCTTATTCTCTTCCCAATTTAAAGTCGGCAATCCATTTGTAGAGGCGTAAGGTCTACAATGGATCTTATGCCTCTACAAATGTTCATGGGCGGTGGTGGCGCTTACCATCAGGCGTCCCATCAGCTCCATTGCCGTGACATAAAAAAAAAGAAAAAAAAGTGTGAATTTCCCCGCAATCATAATTTATTATAAACTGAAAGCTGAACCACGTTCTACTTTTGAGGACAAGACCAATCGGAATCGATTCGAAACCAATGTAAATTACACTCACTTACAGGCACCAGCTGTCATCATCGGTTATATATATATTGAATCATCGATACCGGTTCACCCAGTAAAAAGTTATGAGGTAATAAACAAAACAAATGAGAACCACCTCCTTTTAGTTTAATTTAAAGTGGCCTATATCAGTAAGCGAACTTACTATCTTTGAACGCAGAAATCATATTATGAAATTGCTCCAGTGTAACGTGAAAGAAGAACAAACAAACACACTTTCGTATTTAAAAATAAGCTAAGGATTAAGAGAGAGGCATTATTCTATAATGTTTTTAAATTGAAGGCAATAACAGCAATATTCTGAAGTTAAGCAATAAAGAAAAAGGATAACTTTAAGTATTATAATCTGATATCTAAATTATGAATATTTTATCACACTTTAACTTGAATAATAATAAAATACCTAGGTCATATTGTAAAGTCATTTACAATATGACTTGTTTTACTTATTAATAGGTAAACATAATACTACTACGTAAATACTTACAAATAATATTAATAGGAAAGTAACTCTGTCTGTTCTCACGTCTGTCTGTCTTATATTCACGTCTGAACCTTTTAATTTGGTACAGAGACAGGGAGAGATCCGAGAAGGGATTATTATACATAGGATATAGACTATTTGATCCACAGAAACAAACGGCAAAACCTCGAGCGGAAAAAAATACGCGGGTGAAGGCGCGATCGTAAAGCTAATCATATAATA
>NC_052126.1:2682163-2718026 GCF_012273895.1 Zerene cesonia | reverse complement strand
GTTAGCACATTGTACCTTATACATAAAAAAGTTAAGTCCTGTGTCCCATACTGGGGTATGGGGCAGATGATACACATTTGTTTCACTGGTCGATTTTCTTTATTGACAAGTAGGTGATCAGCCTTTTGTGTCCCGCCAGACCGAGACTTTTTTTTTTGTGCATCCCCACCGAGAATCGAACCCAGGATCCCTCGGTTCTACGATCACGCGTTAACCACTGTACCAATGAGGCGGTCATACCCTATACATGGTACAGTCTAATTAATTCTTCTCAATATTAATTTACTTTCATAACATTATCGAAGTAATTAAAGCATTATAATTGAATTACGTGAAGCGTATTTCGAAGAACGGTTGTTATTGATATCATTGAAATAGTATTTACGTAGTAAAATTTTAAATCAATACACTATTACATAAATTTAATTAGATTAAACGAATCAAATTTCGATTTGAACATTAAATACTATAAATTATTTATATAATATCCACGGAATACGCTTTTGCAAAAAGCACAATTGTGTGAAATTAAATGTTTACATTTTAAATTTACTTTTGTTCAAACATAAATATATGTTCAGGTTTTGTGATAGCTCATGGCGTTTTGTGGCCTTCGATGCGTGATGATATAAATAGTAGTCTATTACCAGTTCAGTAAAGTTAAACTTTCCGATTATTTATTTTTAATGCCAAATTACGTTCAGATTTTCTTATTAAAAAGTTTATGTGATACTGATACAGAATATTGCGTAATTATTGGATAATATGTAATTGCAGGTAGTGAACATTATGGCGGTAAAGAATAATGATATTTTAAGTGTACAAGCACGTTGTACTGAGTTAGTATACCTATAATGAACAGTAGCATGAATTAAATCCTTTTTGCTGCAAGCAATACGTAATCAGTGTAATATTAGTAACAAATGGATCATAATTTAAGTTCCCAGAAACAGTAAAAGAATATCAATACGTATCTTGTTATATTTAACATATAGTTCTCCAAAAGCAGAACAGGCATAAGTCGCACAAGTAAACATTATTCGGAGCTCATTCGAGTCCGCGATCGAAGCACTTGTAGACGAGTCAATTTTTCGCGCTATTTCACCTGTCCTCGCCATCTGTGTGTCCACTCCACTGTAGTGTGCTAGATCTGATCGATAGTGTAAACGGAACCTTATTTTCCTCGCGATGGAGTGCTAAAGGTGAACGTATTGTTGGGCTCGTTGAAAGATCTCTCCCGGAACTTTAAATGGTAGGTGCTTGGTTGCGTTTCTCGAACAAATTGGATTTTCAGTAAACACACGTATGGTATAAGTGCTGTTTTAATCTGTGGCTTCTGTCTTTAAGTATGGGAATGGTGTGATAAATTGTTCAACTGTATGAATATTTAAATCTTACATCCGAACTCCGAATTAAAGGCAATTAAAGCCCTCGATTGAGGCTAGTCATAAACATAAAAATAACCTATATGCAAAACTGAAAGATAAGTCTCATTTCACATAGAACGCCCAATCCCATCCACAACCAAACAAAACATAGTATGGGTTTGCGACAATACTGTATTTTATAACTCAAACTTCTCACATATTCCCAAGGCCCATGTGGGATTGCGGAATTCTTTTTCACCCTGATTGAGTGAGCGGCCTCTTTGCAATTATAATAGGGGTTCCGTGATCGATCGACGCATACCCCGGTTCGTAGAAATCATCGGACCCATTTTATTGTAATAGATGATCATATTTTATGGTAGTTGGATACTTTTGGCTGGAATGTGGTTCGTGTTTATGTGGTCCCGATAGCCTTGCTTGCAGTGTGTTTTAGATGTGTCTATTTTGATTCTGTTGTACTGACGAGTATTATAGAAATTTATATTTTGTAATCCGCCTTATCTAGAAGGAAAGTAAACAAAGTTTGTATGTGACAACTGATATGTACCTACTCAAATGTGTTTTCTTTCACCCCATACGTATCTTAGTAGGAAAGATAAACGGGTTTTATTTGGTTATCTCTTACCTACTAAACCTTGAGCTGAGATATTATGTACATTTGTGTTTTTTTATGTCATAGCGAGCAACTGAGCTGGTGGTTCGCCTGATGGTAAATGATCACCACCGCCCATGAACATTCACAGAGGCACGGATACATCTCTAAGAATGCGCTGCCCGCTTTTAAGGGATAAGGGATAAAGAAAGGATTGATGACTGGAAAGGAGGAATAGACTGGGAAGGGCGAGGAGAAGGAAATAGGCCTCCGGTTCCCCCACTCACCACACGAAACACATTAGCAAGCTATTTTTCACGCCGGTTTTCTGTGGGGTTTGGTACATCCCCGGTGCGAGGTGGCCCAATTCGTGCCCAAGCATGCTCGACTCTCGTAATATAAAATACATATACACAAATTTGTATAATAGTAATACAAATTCCTGTAATACGTATGTAATAAGTATCATTTCAACTAGCAAACATATCGAATGATACGAAAAATATTTTGAGCTTCGTATATTAAAAAAACTCGTATTACTATTAAAGTAATGTTACTCAGATTACTGTCAAAGAAGTTCAAAAACAAAATTCCACAACAGGCGCTTGGATCTCAAATAATTCCTCAATCAAATTGATACATATTTTGTAATGTGCGACACAGAGTTGCTATTCCATTTTCATTAATAATATCCAATGTGCTTTATTAAATTCCTGCAAAAATATCACAATACAATTGCATTTATGAAATTCCAAGTCGATCTTTTTTTATATTTCTAAGATAAGATCAGGTGCCAATTGAACATCATTTATAGGATATACTTTATACAAGACACTAATTTCTAGTTATTAGTCGCTCACTATACAAATAGTGGCATTCTAAGTATAGCAAGATTGGTTTCTTTATAATTTATACATAAAATGTTATTTTTTATTTCGTGTGTGCATGTGTGTTTCATTGCCATAAAGCATCAGAGTACATGCTTTAAGCAAAACGTAGCTTTTCTTTTTAGTTATTACAGAAGGATATATAATTTTAAAGAATTAATAAACACGACAAATCAGACAAAAAATCAACGAAGCATAAAAACATCATAAAACGCCGTATAGTTACGTACAGAATATTAATGGATAGGCATGATACACATTTCTCCTCGAAATATCACGTATAGATTTTTATTTCACGTAGCTCATAGCATTCCAATAAGTTCTACGGAAGCGCTTTTCAAAATTCACACAGGTTGCAGCGAAATAGCTTCGGTTGTGAGTTTTTACTATTTTCGAAGCGGACTATGTATGTGTTACTTGTGACGCGTGATTAGTGGATGGGAATCCTAATTCCTACTACTCCTACTATATCCTACTAATATTATAAATGCGAAAGTTTGTAAGCTGTGATTTGTTATCGACTGACTTAATCAATTAAGCAGTTATGTAGAATCGCAACACATTCTTATTACGACCATACTAATTTTAAATACAGCCCCCCATTTCTACCTCTATCAAAGACATATAATAGAATTTGTGGAAAATCTTTAGTTAATAATTGGAATCCTACTAATATTACAAATGCGAAAGTTTGTAAGGATGTGTGTGTGTTTGTTGCTCTTTCACGCAAAAACTACTGAACCGATTGCCATGATATTTGGTACGTAGACAGCTGGAAAAGTGGAATAACATGTAGGGAACTTTTCATCCCAATATTCTTACGGGATACGGACTTACGCGGGCGGAACCGCGGGGCGCAGCTAGTCCTTCATAAATCCTTGTTGGGCTTAATACCGTCCTTCCAATTGAGCGGATTCAAGGTGACTTCGACACAAATTGGGCCACTCTATTCCCATAGAAGACCGGCGTGAAATAGTAGCATGCTAATGCTTCTGTGTTTCTCATGGTGAGGGGGGGATCCGGAGGCACTACCTCTGCGAATGTTCATGTGCAGTGGCGAACCACGAGCTCAGTTCTCTCTCAACTTTAATACAAGGGCGTCTAAGATAAAGCTATTATGTTTGCCATCTGTGAAAAATTGATGATATGAATTGATATGAACAACGCCTAGTGCGTGCGAAATATATTACACTAAAAATTTGTAACACATGCCACGTTTTACTAGGTGATAATATATTTCATATAATTGTCAGATATAAGTTAATACTTATTTTTTAAATGAATTCTAAAGAATTCGCTCTTAAAAGGGCGCATCGCCAAACCTGTTTCGCAGTTTGAATGTTTGCAAAAATAAAAAGTAAAAAAAGGAAACTAAGTTTTTTTTTTTGATATGACATAGGAAAGCTATTTTTGCGACTAAGAATTGTATACGGAATGTTATAATAAGCTATAGAAGAAGGTTACATATAGTGTTTTGCATTTTATAAATAAGATTAGTTTCATATGAAATTTCTAAAAATAATAAACTATGTGTGTTATGTAAGTAAGAAATCCCATCCTTCGAGAAAATAATTACGAAATTTTAAATACAGGTTACATGTGAGTTACATAAAAAATAAGAAAATACTTTAGCAGTTTATATACATGACATGACGTTTTATTGTATCCATGACATTACATCATAAACACAAAATGATAAGGTCATGGGTAACAGCTATTTGTGTATGCAAATATCATGAATATCTTATTTTCTTTGCTTACAATACTTTGTTCCACTCACCGCTTAGTCTCGAAAACAAGACGAATACAAAAAGACATATCACTTTGTTCCCATTTGAGAATTGTTATTTTTTCCTCGTATTATAAGTCTGCTTGGATTCTGAGTTTTAAGTGCGGCAATTGATATAACATAATTCTTATAAAGTATTTTATTAGATTTATATACAAGGCCTTTAACAACATAATTGATGCTATTAGCAGTGATGTAGTTATCGATTGAGGGGAAATTTTCGATTTTCTGTTGTAATAAGAAAACGGAATTCATTATTGTATTTAGTACCTCTAATAGTTATTTGAAAAATAAATATTGAATCATAAGTTATAACAGTTATATTATTAATATTTAATACTGAAAAGTGCGTATGCGTATGATCATCAGCAGGATCATCATATATGGGATATGATTCCAATGCAGGATACAGGCCTCCTATGAGGGTTCCAGCCATAATCTTCCACGCTGGCCAAGTATAGGTTGATAGACGTTACATGTAACGAAATTTGAGATTTTTCGACATGCCGGTTTTCTCACGATGTTTTCCTTCGCCGTTTCTAGCAGTGGTGATGTGACGAACGCGAAAATTAATTTGCTTCCTCCACGCTCGCCTGGTGTCGAACTTCCGACTTTTTTAAGTCCGATGTCCTGACCTCATATCAAAATTTTAAATGCAGTGACTTACCCAATACTTAATGCTTACATCTCTCATATATCAATTTATATATCGATACATTTTTGCACTTTATAACCTTCCTATACCTATAAGTAGACCTATAGGTATCTATCTATATCCAAACCTTTCACTATTTGACCGTATTAAATTTGAATAAAGCGGTATATTCCACATTTTATTTGACGGTTCGCCCGGTCCGAATGTCCGTTAATAGCATGCATTGCCCAGAATATATTATCCCTTATTTTTATCATTCCCGTGATAAAATTCCCGCTTTTGTATTTGATGGGGATGTGTTGCGTGAATGTTTGGAAATTAATTAATCCAGTCTTGATTGTACGGCTTACAATAATATTTGGTGGCTAATATTTAAAATTTCTCAATATTTTAAGTGATAATTTTTGGACCATTACGAGAGAAGGAGTAGATATAGATAGGTGTAGGTATATGTACGATGTAATTGAATATTTTATTGTGGACGTCGAGCACGCTTGGGCACGAATTAGACCAGCTTGCATCGGGGAAGCACCACACCCCCACAGAATACCGGCGATAAATAGTAGCATATTGTCTGTTCCGCACGGCGAGTTGATGAGATAGAGGCCCTTTTCCTTTTCCTCACCCTTTCCAGTCCATTCCTCATTTCTAATTGTCAATGCTTTACTTGTCCTTTACCCCTTATAAGGGCAATGGCACCGCATTCACAGAAGCACTAACTCTGTGAATGTTCATGGGCGTTGGTGATCGCTTACTATTAAGTGAACCACCAGAACAGTTGCCCGCAATCACATAAAATATATATAGCATGTCATTTAATATTTTGTAATTAATAACTTTGTGCGATAGACTTTTTTATACAACACTACACCTGATAGTAAGTCAGTCGCTATATCTCTTGACTTGTATTGAAATATATTTCATTATGATGTAAAGCTTAATCTTTACCAATACCTCTTTTGATTTCTAGTGCCTGTAGCAGCTCAAAATTTATACACCTGAGAAATTTTGAAAGAATAAAAAAAATTCGATCACGAGGTGGGATTCGAACCCACGTTTTTTGCCATACCGTAGCAACGCCTAGCCTAGCCTCGTGATCGATTTTTTTCTATTCTTTCAAAATTTATCATTAATAAAGCATTTCAATGCTATAAAACTAAAAATTAAATCTATACACCTACCAATATCCTTTTCCTCACATATTCGAAAACAATTTGGTAAAAGAATCTTTAACGCCACGTTTCTTTAAAAGTCGAATCCCAAAAAGCATTTACGCATCTTCAACGCAAACGCTACAGATAAACAATTCTCTTGAAATTTTGTTTCTCGCTCGAGGGGTGTACATATTTTATTTCGTCGTGGGATACAGAAAAATATGGAAATCGCCACTTGCACTCAATTTACATAATACGGCGCTAAGGTGCGGGCAATGATGAATTTGTAGTGTTTTATTCATGCTCGTTTTGCTATTTCAAATTTCCTTTTAAGTATAATTTGTGGCTGCCTTTTTCAACGCTTTGGTATCGTTCTTTCTAGAAAAGAGAAATACAAAGACTCGGAGTATATTTTTACAGAAAATTTTTGAAAATGGAACTGTGCATTTATTTATAATTCTTTATTGTAAGTACTATATTATACCATATATATAAAAACAATAATAAGATACTGGAAGCTCGTATTCTTTTTTTCACACTCCCCAGTTTTTTTCTTATTCCCATAGTCAATTCTCTTCTTAACAGGTAACGCATTTGCAGCGGCCCTATCTCTGCAAATGTCCATAGGCGGTGATAATCGCTAAACGCAAAGCAAACTACCAGCTCATTTACCCCCAGCTACATAAAAAATACCTATACCTATAAAAATGAATCGCCTTATGTGTTGTTAAGCGTTAAACTCTAGAACAGCTATACAAATTAGGTTAATTCTTTTAAATATTTTTGTAAAGTCACTAGAAAGGTTCTTCTGGAAGTAAAAAACATAACACGGGTGAAGCCAGGTCGGACTGCTCATATATTATATAATCTGTGTAGAGACAGAGCGAAAATATTTGATACTTTGTGGGTCTACTTGTTTCATAATACATCATGAGTTTGTTAACTTCAGAACGTTTAATTGAATTTGTTTTGACTCGTAGGTACTTTAATTTATTTTAAGTGATGAGTATTAGAATAATGAAGTTGTGTTTGTGAGTATAAAAATTGATATTTTTAGCATCTAAAATTATGAATTTCGTAATTTCTATTAAACACTAGACTAGGACAAGTCTCATTTATTAAATGAAACCTAATTAAAGCGTTGGTGGTTGGTTTAATGCGACTAATTATAAAGTCTAGATTGAGGTCAAAATATCGTAACTAACTGGAAGAATAAATGGTACGCATTATAAGCTTTCATGGAGTTTTCTGAGTGCCTCTCACTTTCGTATTTCCACTTATTTAGTAAATGTGGTTCCTGGAAACCTGTTCCCTTAGGGTCATGGGGCAGAAGCATTAGACAAAGCATAGCATAATACATAATACATAGAGACCAAGCGAGCGTGCAGGAAATAAATTTTAAATGTGGGAGTCGAGCATGCTTCGGCACGAATTGGGCCAGCTCGCACCGGGGAAGTACCACACCCCCACAGAAAACCGGCGTGAAATAATAGCTTGCTATTGTGTTTCGTACGGTGAGTGGGGGAGCCGGAGGCCTATTTCCTTCTCCTAGCCCTTCCCAGTCCATTCCTTCTTTTCATCCATCAATCCTTTCCATATCCCTTTTCCCTTAAAAGCGGGCAGCGCATTCTCAGAGGCCTCTGCGAATGTTCATGGGCGGTGGTGATCGTTTACCATCAGGCGAACCACCACCTCAGTTGCCCGCTATGACATAAAAAAAAAAAAAATTGATTTTTCAATGTATCTGCGCATCTGGATAACATCACTACTAATCAAGCGGTGAAGGACAACATCGTGAGGCCGTGAGGATCATGAACCGGCATGTCCAAGAATCAAAAAGTTCGACGACGTGGTGGATTATGGCCTGAACCCTCATAAGAGGCCTGTGTCCCAGCAGTGGGAACATATATGGGCTGATGATGATGATGATGACTCCACAAATATAAATCAAAATATCCATTAAAAAGACACTTAGTAGTCGGTATGATATAATTATGATTCTACGATGCCGCAAACTTAAATTATTCCCTAGAATATAAATTTATCTCATAATGTGATGGGACGGCGGTATAACAGAAATAACATAATATTTAACAAGCTTTATCCATACTGAGAATTATTGTTTATTAGTATCATTACCGCGGTGAAATTACAATGGATTGCGGTCCGCGGTACGATAATGGTCGTTGAACTATAAAATTGTATTTCTCGTCATTTATCATGGCTGTATGAGAGTTTAAACAACGTAATAGGGCGGGAATTTGTTCCTTTGGGGCCCCCTTTAGGCGCTTTGTGGAAACTAGCCAACAAGAGCTTGGCTTTTAATGTATTATAAACTATTTAATCAACGTTTTAAAAAACAAATGAGGTTTCTATACGACTGTATTGTTCTCGTTTGTTCCTCGATATATCTGTGTGGTTTCCGATTGTTGTGATTACTATATTTGATAGGAAATTGTTGTTATTTTCAAAAAAAAAAAAGATTTATTATCTTTTTAATTATACAACTTCAATTCGATATCAAAGAAAATATATGAATAGTATTAGTAATTAAACAGGTATTTCTTTTTCTGGCGTCACTATCAGAGGGTCAGCATGACCTAGCAATTTAACAATTAAATGTATTACAGCGATCCTAATTTCGCAGTGTTAATCGTCAAAGTACCAAAAATTGGTTTAAGGAGGACTCCCGATTTTTTCTACCTAAATTGTTAAACTTTATATTAAATAACATTATAATAAATGCTGTATCAAAACCCAACCCGGCATGTTGTCCTTCGCTCGTCGCGACGAAAAAAAAATAAAGAACTTTTTTCTTTAACATTTCATTCAAATCCAGTAATAATTATATACTGAAACGTACGGAATGAAATTTAAAAAACTTGTTTCATGAATAAATATATAAACTAAATACGTACGTGAATTTGCCCTCATTGCCTCAACGTTAAATTGAGTGTCTGTCCATCCATTAGGGTCTGGTTAACCATCTCATTAGTGATGTTAGAAGTGGCATTGTGGACAATGATACATTGTGATTTGATTATTATTAGTTTAATTATACATTTGAACCTTTTATGTGAGCTAAGATTATAAATAGTATCATAAAGAATATAATTCACTGAAAAAAAAGGGTAAGAGTTATAAGCTACAGGATACATTATGCTGGTTTAGTAGTGCGTTGAACTTAATGCTGCAAAATTGATTTAAAAGAAAACAAATTTGATTTGAAAGAAAAGCTACTATAATAATGTGACTTTTGTAATTTATAAGATATACATATATACACAGTGATACTGTGATTTATTGCGGGAGTCGAGCATGCTTCGGCACGCATTGGGCTACCTTGCACCGGGGATGTACCGCACCCCCACAGAAAACCGGCGTGAAATAAGAGCTTGCTATTGTGTTTCGTACGGTAAGTGGGGGAGCCGGAGGCCTATATCCTTCTCCTCGCCCTTGCCAGTCCATTTCTTCTTACCAGTCATCAATCTTTTCCCTATCCCTTATCCCTTAAAAGCGGGCAGCGTATTTTCAGAGGTTTGAGCCTCTGCGAATGTTCATGGGCGGTGGTGACCGTTTACCATCAGGCGAACCACCAACTCAGCTGCCCGCTATGACATAAAAAATATACAGAGCATACGCGAAATATTAAAGTGATTCCAATTAAAAATCTATTATTTACTAACATACTACACTATAAACTAAATACTATTTACATAACAAAATAAACGTTTGTTCTCCGATAACAGCGTGATAATCCCAAAAACACATAAACATTATATAAACAATGATAATGAATAATAATCAATGGCCGATCAACGCGTACGTACCAGGAACATTATAACCGCAATGTTGCAAATATAAAATTAATTGGGTTAGTTGTAATAATATTTATTCTAAGCAAATAGCAAATCATTTAAATTTCGTGTATTTAGATTTCACTGTGAAGGTGGTGGTTTGATGGGCTGAGGTTTCAATTATAGAATTTCGAGGTGTTGAGTATTTTTCAATGTATCCCTAAATAGCGTTATTACATTATTAGATTTTTTTTTATAAATCATAAAGGCATAACTGTTAATAAGATAAACATTCTAATTACAGATGAGAAACGCCAATTATAAGGGGCACCAATAACTGAAAAACTGTGTGGCAAAAACTATGCGAAAACTAGAACTACAACTTCCCTTATATAAAATAAAGAGTTCTAGGTAAACTTAAAACACATACATAAATGCGACTTCTTATTAACAAACAATATCAACATATATAACTAATACAATAACAATAAAGATGAGCAAGGAACAGATATCAAACAAAAACAAAAACGAGCCTATTAATGTAACTGTGTGAGTGGATGAGTAGTATGTGTGAATGTGTGTGTTAGTTATTAAGATTATTGATTATTTGAATAACTTTTAAACCTAGGACGTGAGCAGCTAAATATGTCAGTTGAACAAAATTTTGTTATTATATATATCAGGAAGTCTAAAATATGGAGAATTTTTAAGCCACTTTGTAGATGTTGAGGGTACTAAGAAAAGATTCTTTTGTCGTGCGCGTTGACCTGGAACCCGAAAATGTAAAGGATTCAGAATGAAAATACAGTTAAATTTATTATTTAGAATATCAAATCAGAACATTACGTCGATTAAATCTCTTCTATCCGATAATGTGTTTATGTTATAATGTAGACAAGCATTCTCATAGCTTAGAGGGAAATATTTAATTTAAAAGTTTAATTTCTTTATAAATATTTTTGTATCTTTTCAAGCCTATCGATATAACGTTTGTACTTGCCTTATCACACACGCGAACTCAAGGATACTCCGAACATATGCGAACTATAAAATTTTTAAACATCGTCTTCAAACGGTTCAGCTGAATATTATTATACATATTATATATATTATGCTACGTGATATTACTAGTTTAAAGTAAGTTTTGACATTTTTATTATATTTACCTCTTATAGTACCTCTTCACTCTACCATTGTTGTGGTTTATTGCTTCTCTTTCTATCTTTTATATCGACATAAAAGCATTATATTTATTTGTTACCTATATAAAAAAAAAACATTTCTAGCATAATATAATAATAACAATATAAAATATTGCCAGCAGCCATTTTGATGAAGAAACAACCATTCGTAAAATAAACATATCCTCAACAAATATGTTTAAGTATATACGTCACTGGAAGATTCGTGTAGTGTAATTTTTATAATGGTCTCTCTTCCTTTAATTTTGACAAAATAATAAAACAGTTCATGTTTTAATAAACTTTTCAAGACTTGGCCGTTCCCGAGAATATGTAGACAATTAATTTCGTCTTAAAGTTTTCATGACGGGGTCGAAAATTACTGGAAATTTTAACACAAAATATATATTTAACAGAGAGGAAATATATAATGAACGGACTTTATGAAGCTAATTTATAAAGTGTAAGTTTTTGCGTTGAGGTCAAATGTTTATAGGTGCATAACAAAGGAAAGTATTTCTTTTAAGACATTAGACAAACACAAAAGGCGAGTTAATTTTATTCGAGTATGTATGTATGTATGACTATGTATGTCCATTACCTTGGTACACCTTACAGCCCAAACTGTTGGATGGATTTTGACATTTTAATGTGACATTGTAAATGTCAGAATTGTGACTACGTGAGGGAGTGCTATATAAATTAACAATATGGCGCTATCAAGTTAAAAAAGAATGGGTTTGGCATATTTAGCGAGCAAAGCCACGTGGTTTTCTTTTTTTTAATTGTTGTCGATCCTTTTGCGAAATGTTTGTTGTATCTTGGTGATGAATTCTTTGGTACTAATTATTTGAAACATGTCTTAAAATGTAACATTATGGAGGAGGTTATCAATTCGACTGTATGTTTTTTATCTTTGTTACTTCATAACTTTTTACTGGATGGACCGAATTTTACGATTCTATGTATATTTGATAGCCAAATCAAACAATGTCACAAAAATAAACAAATTATTAGCAATATTTACACTTTTCGCTTGTTGTTGTTTGATACAAGGCAATGTCCTCTTAAAACCAGCGAGCTATAATAAATTCCTCGAAAAAACATTTAATTAGATACAATTTTTTCAAAGAAATCGTTATTATTTCCTTAATTGCAATAAACGTACCAAACATACATTGATATTTGGCCATATTTAAGAGTCGTAATGTAATTTAAGCTATAAACATTGCTTTTAATAACAGTAATTCTATTCGATTATATACGGGAGAATTTAAGAGACCCCTGTGCTCAGTTGCCAGGAAAGAAGTATAATGCTACTTTTTATGAGGACCCTTGAACAATTTGTGATAGCGTAAGATATTTTTGGTTTTTTATTTTGTCTGCCTTTTCGGTTGTAAGTTGATCTGCAACTTCGTTTAGAGCTATGCATTTATCTCTCAATTATTTTGATAAAACTTGATGAGTACTCTTTAACAATGTAACAAACAGACCTGATTCATATATTTAATCATGTAAGATTTACTTCAAAGTTAAAATATCTTTACAACATAAACTCTATACATGATCTAATTGTATGCAATAATTTGGTATTAAAATAAGTTATTCCTACTAAATGCTTTTGCTATGGAAACTAAATCCTACTTATATTATAAATGCGAAAGTTTGTAAGGATGTGTGTGCGTTTGTTGCTTTTTCATACAAAACTATTGAACCGATTGCAATGAAATTTGATACGTAGACAATTGGACAACTGGAATAACATACAGGCAACTTTTTATCCCGATATTCCTACGGGATACGGGTGAAACGGCGGGGCGCAGCTAGTAATCAATAAATTTTACTAAAACAAAAGTAATTTGAATTTCGCTCACAAATTAAATAATCTGATTTTATGAATCAATTATTATAACAAATGATTTCACAATTTTACATACGAACAAATTCCATTGTTGGGCTTTTCGAGCCACGTCAAAGTATAACATTATCGTATTAAATACCCTGATTGAACCACCGCTTTTCTTGCCCATTCAGTGACACCTTCATTTTATAGCTTTACTAGCTGACCCGGCAAACGCTGTACTGCCTTACTCTTATCATTTAGGGGGATGTAAAATAGATGTTGGCCGATTCTCATAGATACTGGATAAGCACAAAAAATTTCATCAAAATCGGTCAAGCCGTTTCGGATGAGTATGGCATCGAAAACTGTGACACGAGAATTTTGTATATTAGATATTTACATACATTAACGTTATTTATATTGATATGTTATCACTGTCTTAATATCTTAATATATATAAATCTCGTGTCACAATGTTTGTCCGCAATGGACTCCTAAACCACTTAACCATCATCATCAGCCCATATATGTTCCCACTGCTGGGACACAGGCCTCCTATGAGGGTTCAGGCCATAATCCACCACGCTGGCCAAGTGCGGGTTGGCAGATGTCACGTGTCGTCGAACTTTTAATTCTTGGACATGCCGGTTTCCTCACGATGTTTTCCTTCACCGTTTAAGCAGTGGTGATGTTATCCACATGCGCAGATAAATTGAAAAATCAATTTATTTACTGCACGCTCGCCCAGTCTCGAACCCCGACTTATCGATTTTGAAGTCCGAGGTTCTCACCACTGAGCCATCACTGCTTATCCGATTATAATAAAATTCGCACACCATGTGCAGTTCGATCCAACTTGAGAGATAGGATAGTTTAAATAATTTTAATTACGATAAATGACAACCCGGGCGGAGCCGGGGCGTGCAGCTAGTAGTATAGTAGAATGGAAATGTCAAGTGAAACAACCAAGAAACTAATGATAGTTATTAGATGTAAGCATCCGAAGGATTACAGATGCTTCGCTATCCGATATGTTGTCAGTCCTTGTTATCGAAAGCTAATTAAAATGCTTGCTTATTGTGCAAACTGGTCACTAATGAAACAAATGAAAGAATTGGAGATCAATTTCATGTAAAATAGCTTTTGTAAACTGTATGGAAATTTGATTATTTTGACGTTAAATTTATAAAAAATGCCCTCCAAAATTGTATTTGTATGTAATTGTAATTTTAATTAGGGCGATACTAGTATGTTCCCAAATAAATGAATCTATTTGATCATTCTTAAAGCCCATATTGTTCTCATTGCAGGGTCACGGACCCTACTATATGGGTTCAGACTATAATCCACCACGTGCGGGTTGGCAGATGTCACATGTCGTCGAACTTTTGATTCTTTGACGGTTTCCTCACGATGTTTTCCTTGACCTTTTTGGGTAGTGGTGGTGTAGATAAGATAAACACTGAAATAATAAATAAAGATACACTTAATGAGCAGAAAATATATGAACATAACATTATGTAACGCTTCAGCAATTATTATCTATTAAGACACAAGATTAATGACGATGTCAGCGAATCGCAGACACCTGTCTTACGAGATTGCGGTCTCTGGATATAATTTACTACCAATTAACTGACTGGGTAATTACTGTGGTCATATTCAATTGATTCTGAGAAATTATTGGTTTAATAATAATAATGTTAAATATTATTTAGCAAGTATATTATGCAAGGAACTACAAACAATTACAAATAAATAGTTTTCTACAGGGTTTAAAGCTTCAATCGGCAACAAATTTTACATCTAAATTCTAAATCATAAGTTCAACAACTTTAACAGGTATTTATGAATAGTCGTATAAAAACTATCTCATCATAAACAAAAACAATAGATATAATTCATATTAATATATATATATATATATATATATATATATATATATATATATATATATATATATATATATATATATATATATATATATATATATATATATATATATATATATATATATATATATATATATATATACATTAATATGAATTATATCTATTGTTCTATAAACATTACGCACCGAAAGTCACGCGAAGAAAAGATCGTTTATAAACGAGTGTTTAAATCGTATCATGCTATCGAAAACCATAAATTGTTTCATACAATAATCTACGATTGATGCGTATTGTGTTCAAACAAGAAATGTGTTATTTATTCCGTGATTTCATTTTGTCAATACGACTGAGTTCGCTGATTCAACGAATCAAAATCAAATAGGCTTTTTCCCAAGCGTTCATAATTAAACGAGAAATGTTCATTTTATGGAAGGAATCAGTCATGTTTACATAAAAAGGCAGCTTGACAACTGACACAGCCATTAAGGTTGCTCCTAAATTAAAAATATTAAAGCTTGGAGCTCATTATTCCGACAGCAGGTTGGAGTGGATGGAATTATATGGAGCTGTTGCAACCGCCGCAATGATTCCGATTGTGTGCCCATTTGAATGATTATATAAGTATTTTGTCTTCATATGTTTACATGTGTCGTTTCCTATTATAAATATAAATTTATTCTTTATTGCGATTATTTATTAAAATAAGTTATAGACCGGTACTAAACAAGTTGCCTGTGTGTATTCATTAATTAAGTAATACCTGATTTACATATTAAATCATTAACGCATTAACACATGTTGTATTTCAATATGTCATACAAATACTAACAGTAAGATAAAAATAATAAAAAAAACGCGTAAAATAACGTATACGAAAATTTCTATTCTATAATTAAATAAGTAGACCGGCTTCAGATATATTAATTTATGTTGAACGTATATTCCTATCTACATAGCACAGCAGTTCAAACATGAATCAACTAAACATGTAAATGTTGTTTTACCAAACACGAGGAGAGGAATTCATTTCAACGTATTATTAACTCTATATAAATACTCACGTTATCAAAGCACGCCCATCATTTTACGGACAATTCTAATAATTCCCAAACGTCTAACAAGTACCTAAATCTAATGAGAAGATCCAAGTTCTCTTGATTAAGCGGACAAAATGTCGCAAAGGAGGGTATTAGAGGTTCAAGTGCTTTGGACTCTTTGAACTCTAGAGTGATGTCTTTGTATACATTTCACTTTGACGAACATTTAATGTGGAAATCAGGAACTAGTGACTGCACGCACGCACACATTTAAATACAACAATACGTGTGATTGTGGGCATGTGTGACCATTTATGTGTATGCAGATATGAGAATAAATTAATTTAACTAAAAACTTTTTTTTTACTACATCTTAGCACTGACATACATAGATAATGGTTTTTAATCACAATAAGAAGTGTCTAGGGACATTTTTGAAAATGTTTCCTTATAAAATTTAGTGCAATAATTTTTCAACATACTATCAATCTTTAGCTTATATCCTGAAGCATATATTTTTCTGTATATTTTACTGCAGCGGCTCATATACTTTAATTAAGGCATCATAAAACACTCAGTTTATGCATACCCTTGAGGGGTATAAACGTTTTACAAAATTGGGGACTACGCCTACCGGACTTAAAAATAAATATAAAATTAATTAACTTCGTCCATATGCAGAACGATTTGTTCTCAGTCTATTATCTTATATCTTTAAACGAGCAATTCTTGTATATATATATATATATATATATATATATATATATATATATAATTGGAATCTCGGAATCGGCTCCAACGATTTTCATGAAATTTATATAGGGGATTTCGGGGGCGACAAATCTACGACGATCTAGCTTCTTCTCTCTAGGAATCTTTTTTTCAAAATTATAATATTTACCTATCTTAATTTTAATCTCTTTAAGCCATTATCAATGTCTTCACCGGACTTCTCTTATATAGGCTTTAAGCCTTCATATTTAAACTTAACTTTTGAATATATTGAAAACCAGATTATAGGAGTGATAACTTCTTATGTGAGGGTGAACCAGTTACGTTACGTAACGCGTTACGGCGCGAGTCTGTCTGGCTTCCCTTTCTCTCACACTTACAAATAGATTAAAGTATCGGCGACCCAAGACGAGTTTTTTATACTATAACGTCATCAAAACATTGATAGAAATAAGTGAAGTAATTATTAATCGATATAGAAATGCATATAAAAGCTTTAATTTTATTTTAAGTGCCATAAAATGTCACATAACTAAACACTTACCGATTATATCTTGATGTTTTTCTTCACCGCTTGGAGTATAGATTATATTATGTGCAGTTCAATTGAAAATATCCAATTGAATTTTGCACGCGCCAGAAGCCTTACCTCTGCGCTCCATTAGTCTTATCTTAGCTATCTACACGTGGTAGAAATATATCATGCAATTTAATTAAGAATAGAATTGTTTCTGCGAAATTTTAAGACGGATAAGGTTTTTCTTTATAGATTTATTCAAACGAATTAGTAATCCAAGTTGGGAAAACGTCTCTTTAAAATTGATGTAAAAATCAGATACAATAAAATGAACAACGCTTACTAACATTGAAAAAGAATTTCTAAGTAATAATTGTCAGTGAAGTTAGAAACGAAATTAACGCATACAGGTCATTGACATTCCTATTTCTACTTGAATAGTACTTCTTTAACATTAAAATCAATTTATAAAGGACATAAAAAGTCCAACAACGTTTTGGCGAACGCAAAGGGCGGCAGAGAAATTTTTTAATTCATTCGAAACACCTTTTGTAGCCAATTTGTGTAAGTAATTTTGTGTTTTAAAACATCTATTGTGAATTACGACGTTTAGTGTCAATTGAGGGTTGTACGAAAACTTTTTATTAAAAGAGAATTTAAATTTTCCTCGAACATTAATTTGACCTTTTCGCGGCTATATCGCACTGTATTAAACTCGGTAATGTTATTATAGAAAAATTTTCCTCATGGTTTCTCTTGTTCATAAAATTGAATGACTTTTTAACTTTGAAATATTTCTTTGTATAATAAGGTTGACGATAAGCTATAAGCGTCCATAGACAATCACGTTAAAATACTAATTGTACCTACCAGCTAGCAACAATGGAATTGTAATTAAAATTATAGCACCATTGTACTACTATACTACTTCATCATCATCAGCCCATATATGTTCCCACTGCTGGGACACAGGCCTCCTATTGGCAGGCAGGCGAGAGTTCAGGCCATAATCCACCACGCTGGCCAAGTGCGGGTTGGCAGATATAACATGTCGTCGAACTTTTAATTCTTGGACATGCCGGTTTACTCACGATGTTTTCCTTCACCGTTTAAGCAGTAGTGATGTTATCCACATGCGCAGATAAATTGAAAAATCAATTTATTTCTTACACGCTCACCCGGTCTCGAACCCTGACTTATCGATTTTGAAGTCCGAGGTTCTCACCACTGAGCCACCACTGCTTTTCATAAACTATACTACTTACTACTACTATAATATTATAAACGCGAAAGTTTGTCAGGCTGTGTTTGTGTTTGTTGCTCTTTCACGCAAAAACTACTCAATCGATTGCAATCAAATTTGGTACGTAGACAGCTGGACGACTGGAATAACATATAGGCAACTTTTTATTCCTATTCCTAAGGGATGCGGACTTTGCGGGTGAAACCGCGGAGCGCAGCTAGTAGATTATTAAAACACAATGTGATATGTTAATATGTTTGTGCTTTGAAGGTATCTATTACGTTAATTCATTAGTCTCTCGCCTGATCTCTCATCGTTCGTGTCCTTCATCTTTATTGGACCAAATTGGCAATACAGGGGGTTGTGTTATTTTAAAGCAATTAATTAAGAAATAATTCAGTGTAGGAAAGGGATGGTGTAAGACGCCTAATGTAGCTGTCTTTTTCCCACACTAGAAGACGGCAACTACCCTCCGAATGTATTTGTATATAGACCTGTACGACCTGGCTTCGCTTGTGTCTCCGTCAAGATTGGCCACCATTCACTAATATCCGTCGGGTATTATTATTTAATTTTCCCGTTTCATTCTTCTCACCAATCCCAGTCCATTCCTCCTTTCCAGTCGTTCATCCTTTTTCCTTTTCCCTTGCCCCATAAAAGCGGGCAGCGCATTCGCAGAGGCACTACCTTTGCGAATGTTCATATGCGGTGGTGATCGCTTACCATCAGGCGAACCATCAGCTCAGTTGCCCGCTATGACATAAAAAATATAGTATTTCTAGGTAAAGTCCATAGCGACACCATAGCAAAGAAACATCTCACCGCCTAGCTATTTCCTGCCTACCCGTAAATATGTCCAATTAAATATTAAACAGGTATAACATGAATCTAATTGTACAACATAACACGTCCTTAATCACCCAAGGCATTAACATATTGATTATAAATTCCATTTCGACATTCAAAACCCTTTCCTAATTCCTGCTCTAGGGAAATACACGATTCCTTTAAAAATAGACTAAGCTAAAGGGATGCTATTCTCAGCTAGTGCGAGATTGTCAATTAACAAAAAAATTATGAAGTAACAAATTAAAATACGTGTCGAGTACAATGCACTGCGGCTTTGCTGTTATTGCATCCATCTCATGCATGTTATATCAGCTCGAAAAGCAATTATATAGTAGTGGCCGCTCATATTTTGTATAAAATTGGCGTGTTTTTCGAATCAAAATTAATTTCGCTATTTTATTTTGCACAGTCGGTTACATGTTAACTGTGGTGTAATTTTAACAGAATGCTTCGGTGTATAGGTTGTCGATTGTGTTATTAAACTATTACGAGACTATTTTTACTTGCAGACATTATCAGCAAGATAAATGTATGTCAGTTTTTTACTAGCGTTCCGAAAAACGAAGGAGGTTCTAAATTCGACTGTATTTTTCGTTTGGTCATCTTACTCGATAACTTCGTGGGTTTTCAGCTGTTTGGCGCGATTCTTATTTTGTCGTATTTAGTCTCATTTAAGAATCTAGTTTGGTACCTCGCCCTAGAGACGTCGGCGACCATTTTTTTGTAAATAACTACATAGAGTAACTCTGCAAAAGCCTAGTTTTAGTCATTTTACAACAAATGAATGCAACAATCAACAAGTTTTGAGTTCAACCCTAGTTGGGGCTAATAAAAAAATAAGGTCCACTGGAGACCTTATACCTCTACAAATGATTAAGAAAGGATTGGCAAGAAGAATAAAGGAAAGGACTGGGAAGTGGAAGGAAAAGGATATGGGCCTCCGGTTACTCCACTCACCGAACGAAACATAGGAGAATGCTATTTCACGCCGGTCTTCCGTGGGGGTGTAGTACTTCCTCGGTGCGACCTGACCCAATTCGTGCCGAAGCGTGCTCGATTACCACATACAATATATATATATGCTATTTCCATTATAATATCGATATACCTATTAGATTATAGTCTGTAGATATGCCAAATATCGTAATCAAAGCCCTAGAGGAAACTAGAATGGCAATTTCTGTATATTATATTATTAATTGTATGTTATCTTATAATATGATGCGGTAATATTCATAGATGCTTAGACATGTATATTATTATAATATCGACATCCCATTATAGCGTATGCACTGGAATAATCACGTATTGAGTAGTAATGGTTTTGGTTTAGATATTAACAGAGGATTATTTTTTGTTATTAAGTTATCACTATATTTCTCGGTAGAGGTGATTTCATAGACCATGTCACCGCTTCCCATCAGGCGGGACTGTGGTGAACGTCTGCCTATCTTAAATAAAAGATACAAAATTTGGACAATTTGTAAATTCATATATATTGCAATCGGATATTAAATCTGTGCCGGAGTTTCACAGTGACAAAATTTACTGGAATAATTTTATTCAATGTAATTACCCTCGGTAATACCGAGGGTAATGTCAGCGGCTGTCAAACGCGCTGCAAATAAAAGTCAATTGATACATGCAAACTATAAATGTTTTAGCATTAATACATTATTTGTGATAGATGGCAGAGGAGCGGTGAGTTATGTGATGATAACATTACCCACGAATACCTAAGAAAGGATCGATGGAGAGAATAAAGGAAAGGATTTCCAAGGGTAAGGGTATAATTGTATGGCCGTCTGCCTTTCCCACTGACTAAACCAAAGGGTTTCCTTTTATAGTAGCATTCTAGCCTTTAGCATTTGCCTAAACATCTCCGGTGAGAGCTGGCCCTCTTCGTGCCGAAACGTGCTCGATACCTCCGAAAATGCATTTACGTTCTCATTCAATCAATTCATGTGTTTATGGATTACAAGCTGCGCCCCGCGGTTTCACCCGCGTAAGTCCGTATCCCGTAATATCGGGATAAAAAGTTGCCTTTATGTTATTCCAGTTGTCCAACTGTCTACGTACCAAATTTTATTGCAATCGGTTCAGTACTTTTTGCGTGAAAAAGCAACAAACACATGCACATCTATCAAACTTTCGCATTTATGATATTAGTATGACTAACTGACCAGACAAGCAATTTTTTACATGTTTAGAACCTGTTCCTAGACCTGCAGATGCACAAAAAAATCATCAAATTAGTTCAAACCGTTTGGGAGAAGTGTATTTACAAACACATATATATGTTGGTATGCAAATATAAAATAGGTATATAAATATAGGCGTACTTGAAAATTATTTTAATATTATTATTCTCTGTTACTAACAAATATACGTGTTTTGTAATTATTTGCTATAAAATAAAATAAATATATACAATAAACACTTGACAGTTTGTTTATATTCGGAAAATAATTATAAGATTTTATTTTCTATCGGATATCAACAATGTCTATGAGACAAATGTCAAACCAACCGACCGTTAAGAATTATTTTAGAAAGAGAGATTATTTGAAACACGAGAAAAATTAATAATCCGTAGATTATAAATATGAGGAAAATCTATAAAAATATTGTACAATAAGAAAAGGGAAAAATTTTAATGAGCTTGTGTTTAATAAAAGGTTATATACCTAATCGTAAACAGCTTTCATGTTTTTTTCTTTAAGACTTTATTAATTTTAATCATACATATAAATAATTTATTTTATTTCCTTAAAATGGTAATCAAATATTAATAATAAGAGAGCAAGTACATTTCAACAAAACTGCATACAAATAATTAAAGTGAAATAAATAGTTATTTATTTAAAAATATGAAGTTCAAGCGAAAGACGAGAATGATTTATAAAAATACCCGCGACCATTGCAAGAGGTTCCAAGGAATGTAGTAGAGTTTATTAAGAGACCACTGCACATTACCTAGTGGGATTCCAACATACCCAGGGCCTTTCCCCGCGGGCCCTAGCCCTAGCATAAATGAATATACCCGCAAATAAACGCGTACGAACTTTATAAAGTAACTTGAATCACACAATATGATCATACTTACCCACATATCACTGAAATAGATAGCGAAATGTACCCTTTATAACATTTACGACAGGAATTTTATTACCAGTTTTTGCTATCTTTACAATATAAATCTGTGTTTGGAATATGAAGAAATGTATTGTGCTTTTATGATAGCATAAAATACTAGGCTTGTATATATTTTTTTTTATCTGTTTCGGGATTCAGGGAGCTATTTTTATGTGTATTTAATTTCTGCTTCTAATGTTGTTTTTATCCAACTCTTAAATCAATAACCCTTTAGTAGCGACGTCGTTTTTATATAACACTAGCAAACGCGGCGAACTCCGTTTCGCCACCAGATGGCTTCGTTTTTTCCGCTTTTCTGTTAAAATTTTTCCTGAATTTTCTTTGTTATAAACCTCACGGAGCCCGAGACCTTTCCAACGAATGCAAAACCGTGGAAATCAGTTCGTGCTATCTGGAGTTATAGCGTCAGGAAGGAAAACCCGACTCATTTTTATATAGTAGATAGTGCAGGCGGTATAAGACTGACGGAGACTGCCATATCAGGCTTTCTATCTACCTGGATTTCTGTCTGGTTTATATTGGTCACATGGCGACGCTGATTACTACCATTAGGTGACGCCTTTATTCTTTTTTATCCAAGTAGGAAAATGAGCAGGCAGGATCACCTGATGGAAATTGAAGCCGTCAGATGCCGTCTTTGAGTATTTGAGATGTTGCCAACTTATGAGATATATATGCCATTCTTGAAGACCTCCCTTTCAAATGTGGCTGACAACATCGAAGATGGTAAATCATCTCATAAGGTCGTTCGTGATAGAACATGTGGAAGCGCACTGTAATAGACTTTCGTGTATCTAGGTGGTGAGAAAATTATTTAAATTTGTGCGCGTTGCGAGGTATGGTTGTGGTACCCTAATCCTTATTATAAATTCGATGTTTAATGTATTATAACTGTTGCGATAAAAATTCAGTCAATTGAGTTTTTAAGACAAACTTTAATCATAGGAAAACTTCAACAATTGAGGATATCCATCAATCATATTCATTGATACATATATCTTAGCACTGGTGGCAGCGGATTCTTTCAAGATATGTTTTTTATGTGGAAGGATACGTACTATGGAATTGTGCTATGGGTGGTCGCAAGTGGTGTAGGAATGAGCAGAGCTGGGTATCTACAGTATTATATCTCACGATATACGAAGAAGGCTTAACGTAGAAATAAATTGTTAGTATTTTCTTTTGCTTGATTTTACGCGAGTATTATACATTTAGAAATTAAAGACTTTTAAACGGATTTTAAACCATGTCTCCCCATGACCACCCTCGCTGTAAAGTGTTCGAAACGTCGGGTTAATAATATAATGAATAAATCGTGTTTAAAAGCCGTATAAAAGTGTATAATTTCTAAATAGTTGTTCATCTACTAACGCGGTGGCACCTTTTCATAGCATTTCCTACTAGTAATATCTGTGGAATCACACACAATCAGTCACATAATTTCATAACTTATCTAAAACATCCTCGTACAGAATATCTCTGGTGGAAAATCAGTTTTATGGGTTTATAATAAAGCAAAAATACAATTAGTACCTTTTTGAACTAAATTTCATTTAGCACATGTCACTAGATATAATTAAAATACAATAGACTCTGCGGTCACAGACTGACGGACGGATTTTCTATATTTAAAACTCTATCGAAAACAAAGCAAAGAATAACATTTTTACAACAGAAAACGAAAACAGACGATAGTTTTAGATGATACGTACGTATATGCTAAACTGTGTAGGGATTTCAGCTATGTAAATATCCATGTCTTTTTCTATGTAATGTTATTTCTTGGCTATGTTGGAAAAGACAATTTGAGTAAAGCGTGATGTTCTCCGAATAATAAAATATGTATATAGTCTTATATCTTCCTTCTTTCCCATAAAGGCATAAATAGACTATACTTTACTAATAAGAGAATTATATGCCAATTACTAATTGATTCCTTTAATAAATATATGCATATATAGGGGACAAGACACAGCGTAAGATGCTTTTTTAATTTATCTATTCTTTCCCATTTGGTGTATTGTACAAAATATACTCAAATACCTTATTTACACAGAAGCTTGCTTCAATAAGTCGTACGAACACACAAAATAAAACCACCAATAAATATTTATACTATATTTATTTGTCAAAGATTATCCGTCTAACATTATGATACATAAAGTTCTATCGGTGTTATTACATAATTCATAAAGCAATATCCAACTCTGTATTGATAAAAAACCTTTAATAAAACGAATCTTATTTACAAAGTATATATACAATTATCTTACAAGAGACCTTATATAAATTATCTACTTATTTGCTAAAAATCAACTACGAATAATAAAAATGGGTGCTTTAACAGCGTATTCTGTGTAAAAATGTGTAGTTATTTACATAAATTAGTTATTACTTATATGATAAATTATAAAAAGTTGTTACATAGATAAAATTAATCACTAACTAAAAGAATTTGTTAGAATTTAAAGTCAAGCCAACGTTTTCATTAGATAAAGGTGTTTTTAGACGGCAGCGTTTCATTATCCCTAAAACTAATAAAACTAGCAAATAACTCAAATACAACATTCATCATCATCAGCCCATATATGTTCCCACTGCTGGGACACAGGCCTCCTATGAGGGTTCAGGCCATAATCCACCACGCTGGCCAAGTGCGGGTTGGCAGATGTCACATGCCGTCGAACTTTTAATTCTTGGACATGCCGGTTTCCTCACGATGTTTTCCTTCACCGTTTAAGCAGTATACAACATTAAACGTACACAAATTAAAATATTTTCAGTCATTATAAAGTTACTATCGAGTCAATATAGATGTTACGATGTTATACCTCTTTTATCTTACTATGGTTATGAATATGACCTAAGAATAACAAATACGTAAATATATGCTACTCGCTGTTCGCCCCGGCTTCGCCCGTGGTACATATATAGCCCTTATCGCTCAGTGATGTTGCAGCTTTCTAATGGTGAAAGAATTTTTAAAATCGGTCCAGTAGTTTTAGCGTGATAACATTACAAACATACTTACATATAAATCTTTCCATTTTATAATCTGTATATAATTCGTACAGAGGTAGTATGAGACCTGAAAAGGACTTGAAAGTAGTTTAGCCTTGATATCGATAGGAAACGCTTCGCTAGTAACATCCCGAGTCTGGTAAGTACCTTTCGGGCGAAGCCATGGGCGGAAAGCTAGTATTATTATAGATAACACAACAATGTATCGCTGACAATCAGCAAGAATATCTATTTTCACCTCCGCCTGTCACTGCAATGAAGTCGAATAATTATCTATATAGGTATATAAAAAATGATATTGCTGTAGTTTATCTACAACTTTTTCATACAAAACAAAGCGCTAATTGAAGCAAATTAACAAAATACACGAGTTACAAAATTACAAGGAAAAATATTACATCTGCGTTAAAGAAACGCTGCCGCCAATTCCGTAAGTTTCTAGCTAAATTTAATTAAGTATATTTACATTCCGCTCGACGAAATTAGACCCATGGAAAGTAGGCACAGTTCTCTCGTTCTAGTTTGTTTTTTTTTAATATAAAAGTTCGAAATAAAATCTTCAACGCATAGAGGAAATTCGACTAAGCTTTGCGTATTTACGTCATGTCGTTCATTTTCTATTCAGTTTAGTTAAATTGTAAACGACATCATTGTCATGACAGCGTAATTAAAGAAACTGTTATCTAAGCCATTATATATAGTGCGATAGTGGTTTAACAGGGTTCGCGTAGCTATCCACGGAAACTGTTTCTTTCTGTTTTTTGTGTGTATGAAATGATACTTTTTGATATACATCTAGACATGATTAAATGCTCTGACAAAGCCCGAACGTACGACTGTTGTAGTTTCTCAGTGTAGCATACAATAGACTGTGGGATAGTTGATAATTCGTGTAGAATCATTATTTTAGTAGTTATATTACAAATGATACGTTTCAAATTAATGTCACGACGAAAAAGGGCCTCGCTGTAGCGGTACAAACATATCAATCATTCAGTTAGTAAAACAGACATGGAATACATCTGCTTCGTACTGTAAAACGGTACAAAGTACGTTAAAGCGAAAAATTTATGATAATTTTAGTTAAATTAATTTACACCCGAGCAAATTCGTGAAATCATGTTATTTTAGCCCACGATAATTCATTCTTTGTATGTACATGAGCGAATATGTCGATATAAATTAAAATAATTATTAAATTTTATGTCCAATAAAATATTTAACATTTAATATGACAATCTAGAAATATGGCCAATTATAATAATTAATGAACGGGAGATGAAAAATTAGCCGCCACGCAGTATTTTCGTTATTGCTTTGTGGGTTTGTGTTCAATTGAATTGTTTATTTTAATTAATGCGAAAATTATATTGTGCATCGTAAATAATGGAAAATTTAAATTATTTATATCACAATTTTATTTAATACTAATGTTAAATCGTCATCAGCACAAAACAAATGAGTTGGTCAAAACGACTATAAAAAATGAACATACAAAAAACATACATCAAACACTAGAGTAACATAAAACTCGACATACGACGATTTTCGACGCCAAATCTTAATTTATTTGACAACCAACGTTGATATTAATTAAAGAAATGAAGGGGGAATAACTAATGACCCTAGTATCACCTTACCTTCGACAAGATCGATCGAGTTATATTTAACGTGATATTTCATCTTCACAAACTTTTGCTTTCACAATATAAAACCACCAAAATAAAATCCACGCGTGGTTTCCACGACCTACTTCCAATATATTGAATTACGTTCAATTTAGAGGTTAAAGGATAATTTTATATGTACTCGGTCTTGAAAATAAATGAGGCAAAAGAGGTCTCACATGGATACCATTGATCTTTTTTGTAGCACGGCGAATTGATTTTGTACAGGGCTGATGAAAACACTTTTGGGTGAATTCATTTATTTTACACGGGTTGTCTTAATTTGCTTTTGAAAAGTGAAGATAATAATTGTAGAATTACTATATATCTTTATTTTTGTAAATTATACATAAAATCTAAAATGAGATAAAAGATTTGAACACCCAATCAAACTAAGTTTAAGTAAGCCAGAAGATTTTGTAGTGCTTAAATAACAATTATTGTAAAGTAACCTCTAATGCTTCTTGTATAATTCTAACGTCCTACTATCCTACTAATATTATAAATGCCAAAGTTTGTAAGGATGTGTGTGTGTGTGTTTGTTGCTCTTTCACGCAAAAACTATTGAACCGATTGCAATGAAATTTGGTACGTAGATAGCTGGACAACTGGAATAACATATAGGCATCTTTTCATCCCGATATTCCTAAGGGATACTGAGTTACGCGGGTGAAACCACGGGGCGCAGCTAGGTGATATTTTTCTGTGAGAAAACGAGGTCTGGTTATCACTGTTCATAAATCTATTTCCTAATATATAATACATACTTCTAATAATAAACTCATACGACTCATATCACGTTAAAAGATTACGACATCAATGTTAATTAAAATCGAACTTCGCGCGAACTAAAATTAATTATCGATTGGGGATTACCAAGTTTTATTGCATAACAAACTACCTTGCCTCAAGTTAACGTTAAGCCGAATTAAGATTTCCCCGATTCAAGTTATAATTAACCCTCAGAAAAATGTACATATTAAATTTAGAAGTTACCCGTCGTTTTCTTTATCTGTTGTATGCTTATTTTCTGCGTTTGAATATGACCAATTTTGATGAGATTTTGTAACGAATATAACTTAAAATGTAATTCCAAGTGAGCTATCTTAATTACTTTCATACATTACTTCTTTTTAATGTATACAGAATTTCATTCCATAAAATAGTAACGACTGTCGCCCATTCTGATAATATACGCTTCAAATTATTATTTATTTCAGTTATGGACAAATACTAGCAACGGAATGAAAATACCGACAAACAAAAACATTCAAACAGAAGTTACAATAAATAATCCACGATATTTTCATTGTACTGAAATTCGCTCCCATTTGTATCTTCATCGGAATTTATTTTTTTATTTATGGCATGTATCAAATAGTATGTCCTATTCGATATTCGAAATAAGTTCTTTTTTTATTGATTAATATTAGAGATAGTGTGTTCTATTTTTCACTTTTAAATTGCGATAGAATTCGAAGGTTCTAGAATTATTTATCAACATTATTAAAAGCTATCCCGCGTTATTATATGTCTCGAATGCAGGAAGATGAAATTTATGACGTAAACCTTAGTAAATTAATCTAATTAGTGAGTTAGAAATGCATAGCTTGAGCTTTTTTGTAGTTTTGATTGAGACAATCAGTAAAGATACGAGTGTATTAAAGAAAAAGAAAAAAAAACGTTTAGGCTTGTATAACAGAATAAGTAATTATCAGAAGAAGTTTCAAATATAGAACAGATAATCAGAAGTAGCAGAGATATAACAATAATCCCAATAATAAATAACCCAGGCAAACCATTGAAAGAGAACAAAAAGCTTTATAAATAGTGTGTCGTTAATATTTATCTAATCATTGCCTGTTACTATTATCAATACTTTATCATATAACGTGGTCAACACTCTCGCTTTAATGAATGCTAGAAGTCTTTATGTTCACAAGAAAACAAACAACCATACAAAAATGTACATCGTACCAATAGATTGTAAAACCTACGATAAAATTAGTTACATTTATACAATACTTAAATCTACGTTCGACATTTCAATGAAATTTATCCCACTATTCTTCGTACGAAGACAACTTTTGTAATTTTCATCTGAATCCGTCCACAGTGCTGGTGTAAAGGGTTGCTAAGGTGCAGTATAGGGATATAAGGAGGTTAACCGACAGTGCACAGGGTGATGCGGTGTTCGCGTTGCCGTGCTGCATTGCGGCTGGATGCTCGCCTGAAAAGATATATTGTATTACTTTTTGTTATTGGAGCTATAAAGCAAAGGTGTTTAATAGGGTTTAGTATAATAATGTTACAACTAATACGTAAGAATTGTCATTATATTCTAAGCATTATTTATTTATAGGACTTTAAAATAAAATTTGAATAACAGCTACTTAATGATAATATTTTTTATTCTTCATTATATAGAGTATAGAGTATACATTTTTATATCTTTTAATATCAAAAAACATTTTATATTTAATTGTCGGCCTTATTGCTATAAGACATTGACAACCGACACATAACAAGCAATTGAATAGATAAAATATGATTTGTATTTGTGTTTTACTCGCATCTATGACGTATGATGGTAAAATTTATTGAACTTGTCGTAAGTAATTTAAAAGCACACTCAGGTTCTGTTGCAATATAAATAACATTAAAGCAATTGATAAATATTTGACATAATAAAGAAAATAAACATATACTCGTAGTAACAGACTAGCAATTAAATACGATAAGTCCAGTTAGAATTGACGAATTAAACCTAACACCCTTCTATTCCTGTGAGCCTTTTGATCGCTGACAAAGCTCTCGACTTCGGCTACAGGAGCCGAAATCTCATTTGCATGTTAATTGACAGTCAATATTTTTCATGAATACACCTGGCAGTAGCCTTATTGTAAACGAGTTTAAACATTATAAATTACTAGCGGTCCGCCCCGGCTTATATAGCCTATAGCCATCCTCTATAAATGGGCTATCTTATATTAACTATAAAATGTCAGAAGACGGGTAGTAGAAATAAATTTTAAAAATGTTTGTTCAATATGATAGTCGACGTATAAGTACCTGATAAATAGCCAAAGATGCTATAATCATGAGATTAAATTGCCTTTGATTATGTTATATTAGGTAATATAAATAATACACATTTAACGTACTTATTTTTAATTGAATAAAATAATTATAACGTCCATTTTATTTTTTAGTTACAACGTTCCGACCAATAAAAACTCATTTATTTTTCAACGCGTCGAAGTCAGTTCTTTTTCAGGTTAATTTTGTTTTATCGAAGTTGCCATAAGATCATAACGCTACTTAATATTAAATAGAATAACACAAGCCCATTTATGTTCACTTTGTCAGTCTCATTCAGACTTAAGCTAAATAAGGGTCCAACACCAAAGATATTAATTAACAACAATTAATTCTATTCAGAAGATAAAGAAACAGCAATCAATTCCTGTCGCTTTAGCGACAGAGTCTAACTAAAGTCAACGATTTCACCAGAACAATAAAATATTCGAAGATAGCTATAAACATTCAAAATGAACCACCCAGTCTTACAAATAAGCACGACAAATATACATTAAAACAAGGAACCTTAATGGCCTACGATTATGTAGCATTTTGTAATGCTAATGTTACCTTTTCAAAATGACCTGAGTAATCTTCAGCATTGTCTAGAGTGAAATAAGCTCGGTTAATTACCGTTAATCTTATAAACCGTTCTAAATGAGTGTTATTTATAACGTGGATTGTGCATAAAATGTTTGGGTTATGTTAATTTTTACGATACATTGCTTATAGCCAGATAATCCATACAGTCGTTCGACGAAAATGTTAAGATAGGTTAATCGTGGGGTGGGCAACGAGCGAGGAACAAGCCCGAGCTACATATGCCATATTGTTAGCTACTCGGGACATTATTTAGGGGCTGTCGCGGGCATGTTTCTCTGTTTATAGGTATCTATATATTATTATATGCTACAAGCGAAAAATCATTATGTTGAAAAAATGGTAGATACAATTTGTGCTACCAGACCTTGCAAATCGTCATCTGATGTTAATTCTTCTTATATATATCCTAGTATTATGGAAGTTTGTATCGATGGATGAATAAATAGAGGAGATAGATCGATGTCCATTTCTTTCTTTTCTCTGTAAAAATAGCATAATGTTGATAAACCTAAAACCAGATAATATTTGCTATTGCAAAAAAGGCTATCGTATCCGACATGATATGACTAAGAGAATGAAGTAATTAACAGATAAACGGTAAAATCAGAATGTCAACCCAAACGATACCAAAATAAGCGACTAGGATTTCACATTACCTACAGTGACTTCCAAAACATATCTTTTTGTAAATTTAAATTTGTAATTTTTTGCGCTAGGTCAACCGTCTGAATATGTATGAGGACGTGACGGGGACGCAAATTAGAATCTACCCAATGTGGTATTCGAAACATTTCGTATTTACTTCGAAATAATTTTAGCAACTGCAGACGCAAAAGTTGTTGAAATGTAACACTGATGAGATGATTTATTTTGGGCAATGCAAGAATATGATGGACATATGTTGGAAGTCACGTGTTAAAAACTTCCTCTTGTATTATGTGTATGGATTTATGGACAAAAGAATAGATCGAATGTTGGAGCTAGTGTTTACTAAGAATAATATTTAAAAAAAAACACTTAACCGTCTTAAAACTATACTAATATTTTCTTTTTCTGTGTTTGATTTTAAGCGAGTATTACATTTCGAAATTAAAAACTTTTTAGTCAGTTTTTCAGTCTCCTCGTGACCACGCTCGCTGTAAAGTGTTCGAAACGTCGGGTAAATAATATAATGAACTAGCTGCGCCCCGCGGTTTTACCCGCGTAAGTACCGTATCCGTAGGAATATCAGGATAAAAAGTTGCCTATATGTTATTCCAGTTGTTCAGCTATTTACGTACCAAATTTCATTGCAATTGGTTGAGTAGTTTTTACGTGAAAGAGTAACAAACATCCATACATCCATACAAACTTTCGCATTTATAATATTAATAGGATAAATCGCGTTTAAAATCCAACTTCAAACTGTTAGAACTTTAATGGTAAGTAATTTTAATGGGATCACACGGGTTTAATTTCTTACAAACAATCATCAAAAGTCAGTTCACCTACGCGAAAATTCTCAGATAATAAACCCAAAATATAGAGTCAATTTGAAAGCATCCTCCCATTTTAAGTTGGTTGGATATAAATCTAATTCATATATTCATCACGCACACTCACGCACTCACTGTAACTCGTACAATTTCACACATGCGCAGAACGGAAGTACGTGTAGATACATTATAAAATTACCACACATATTCTATCCGTAATGCTTCCCTTAATTTAAGCCCCTTCGCTTGGGGACAAATATCTCAACCCATTTAAAATTGACGCCTCATACTCTTGAATGAGGGAGTCGAGCACGCTTCGGCATGAATTGGGCCAGCTTGCACTGAGGAACTTACCAGAGATATAAGCAACCCATGCAAATGTTTGGGGGCGGTGGTAGCCCACCAGTCCACCCAGACCCACCAGCTCATTTGCTGTCTATGACATAAAAAATTAATATATAGGTAGATGGATATGTAGACATGTAGTGTTCTATCGAAACGAGCCATCGCAAATTTTAATATTTTATTAAAATATTTTCTCTTATAAATATTTGAGTACGAGATTGAATTCAATTGCGACAACCAATTGCTTCTCTTAAAAAAAAGAATAATAATAAAAGTCAATTAAATAGATTATTATTATTCGTTTATCAACGTTTATCATAACCTCCGTAATCCCTATTAAAATAATAAAAAAGTAACTCTATTTTTCTTCACGCCTAAATCGGTGAACCGATTTGATACCTGAGATAGTATACCTATAAATACTACATCCTTTATAAAGTATTTTTGTCTTTTTTTTTCATTGATTACACGAGCGAAGCCGCAGGCGGTAAGCTAGTTCAAAACTCAAAAAGTATAAAACCATTTCATGTACAAAATCTTTTTCAGGTAAAGATGGCGTGTAATGATTGGGAAGTTTAATTAATTGTGTAAGTACAAGATAACTTATTATTTTAACAAAAAATTTAAAACATAATCTGTACAGAACAAGATAAGTAATTTTATAAGATTGTTAAAGAAAACTGAGAACATATTTTTTTATAATCATCATCATTTATTTGTTTGAATTGTGGTTATACAGAGTTCACATGGTCAACAATAATATAAGTATAGTCCACACAATCCACCAAACACAATGCATACATATTTCATCACATTTTCATAATTAGATTAGAGAGAAATTTTATTTGTTTTTATATGTTTGTCATCTAAAAAATTCATTTGCTGTGTAGAAGTATCTCTCTGTTAACCACATTTTTAATTTCCTATGCATTAAATTTATAGGCTTTTTACGAATTTCTTTCGGTATGTGATTAAATACCTTTATGCACATCACACTAACATTATTTTGAAAAAGTTTTGACCTACATTTTGGCATCAATAAGCGAGTAGGATCCCTAAAACCTAATTGTAAATTGTTATTGGTAGGTTTGAAAAATTCAACGTACTTTTTTACAAACATACATATTGTTGTGTTGTGTATGTGAATGTGAAAACATAGTTTATTTTACAATTTTTTTTTTGTTCCGAACCCAAATGGCAAAACGGGACCCTATAAGTCAAGACAGGTTAGTTTCAGAAATGATATACTTCTGATGCTGCTATATTAGGACAAGGATTAAAAAAAAGGTTAAACAACGGCTCGCACGGTTAAAAATTGGATGGGTGATCAGTTGATTCTTGCAGTTCCTCTATAGCTTACACGGATACATGGAAACACTGGTATCGCGAGTCTGATGCGCACTTGACCGTGTTTTTATTTTTAACATTGAAACCGACGAATTTTCTCAACAATGCTCAAGTCTTTATGTACATCATCAGCCCATATATGTTCCCACTGCTGGGACACAGGCCTTCTATGAGGATTCAGGCCATAATCCACCACGCTGGCCAAGTGCGGGTTGGCAGATGTCACATATCGTCGAATTTTTGATTCTCAGACATGTCAGTTTCCTCCCGATGTTTTCCTTCACCATTTGAGCAGTGATGATGTTACATAAGAAAAATTAATTAGTTCCTGCACGCTAGCCTGGTCTTGAACTCCGACTTGTCGATTTTAAGTCCGAAGTCCTCACCACTGAGCGACCACGTATTCTATTGTTCTCTTACCATTCTTTTGATTCTGTATAATTAAATCTCTGAAGACATTCGTTAACAAAATATACTATAATTTTTATAATGTACAGCAGCCGGATGAATGATGGATTCTCAAGGGTAATACGAATACAACGAAAATAATGAATGTAAAGATGACATTTTCGGTATATCATAATGGAGCATACTTTTTCATTTTATTTATTTTAATCCAATTTATACAGCGAAGGTGTTACTTTGGTTAAATAAATTAAATTTTAGATAAAATAGTTAACAATTTCATTAATTCTTCCTAAACCATTGTTTTTCTATTTATGTGGATATTTCATAACATGTATAAATGCTTCTCAGAAGTTACACATCTCTGTGTACCTTCTGAGAAGCAGCTATATGCACATTAGAAATTTAATTGATAACTTCTAGAAATCGTTCTTAATTATATGTCCACTACTGCATATGTTAATTAAAATATAATTAGTAGGTTTGATTATTTGTAGATGGTTCATTTTTTTTTTTGTTAAAAATACGCTGAAATATACCGAAATTAACCTAACCCAACATATTCAACGCAAATTTCACAATTAAACGGTTTCACATTTAGATTATAATTTATCGAAAATTAACTTATGCCCGCGGCTTCGCACGCGTTCAATTCGGAGAAGTTTAATAGAAGTTATTATACATATAAACCTTCCTCTTGAACCACTCTAGCGATTAAAAAAATACCCCATCAAAATCCGTTGCGTAGCTTTAAAGATAGATGCATATATAGGGACAGAGAAAGCGAAGTGACATTGCATTAAATTGCAAGCCAGATTACAATCTCGCGGGAATTTAAAACTGTAATTAAACAGTGAATACAATCTTTCGACAACATACGCCAGCAACGCGTGCTCACAAAAATCTAATACAATGAATTGTATAGAATGTGGAATGGTGGAGGATGTGTATCATATTTTGATGGAGTGTGTCCGGAATGACGTAGAACGAAAGAGAAACCTACCTTCAGATTATGCCAAGAAAGTAGGCTTTTGTAATAGCTGCCTAGTATTTCCGATGTCGGACGATGCTAGGACGTGATACAGGCTAGCCAAAATGCATATAGTAAAATAATTCATTGTGGACATACTGGTCTAAGAGCCCGTGAGGGCCAGACCTTAGTTAAAGTATAAAATCTAAAAGTTTCTCTGTGTATGCCCACTATACA
>NC_052126.1:2675829-2681163 GCF_012273895.1 Zerene cesonia | reverse complement strand
TATAGTGGGCATACACAGAGAAACTTTTAGATTTTATACTTTAACTAAGGTCTGGCCCTCACGGGCTCTTGCTCTATACGGAGCGGCATAATCATTGTTGACTAAGCTCCTTAAATAAAGATTTAAAAAAATCGCGTGCTCTCAAAAAATCAGGATATTTTAAATAATACTATAAGATTCATAATCATCATCCATGTTATTAATGCATATATAATTGTGGAATAAATTATAGCGCGAACAGTAAAACGATAATAATGTAAATTAAACATTTCATACAACTTTTGAACTCTTGATGTGATTTCTGCGTCTCTGTTATTACATTTATGAATGTAATACAATTATTTTACACCGACATGAATCATGAACGGTCATAATTGGCGAGAGAATTGCGAGTGCGTTGTTGATTTATTTGCTTCGATATTTATTTATAGTATTTAACTATTTTGTTGTGTTTCTTATTCATTTATTATTATAAATACAGTGCAGATGGAATCGGCAATTTGTGCATTGATTGCCGCTTCGAAATTGCTACATGAATAATTTGATTATTTATATATTTTTTTTAAAGACTGGATGAACAAGGCTTATAGAGTGGTTGAAAAATTAAACACATTTCTTAATTAATCAACACTTTCATATCACCATTCATCAAACCCTGGACTGATAGAGTAAAGCTACCGTAATGCTGAAAAACTGAGAAATTAATATAAGTGACCTACATTGGGCCAGCTTGGTATATTATACCATAAATTTGAAAAGCCTATATCCCTGTACAGAACAAAACAGTCTAGTGTTAATTACTATAAAATACCTTAAATAATGACAAGTTACTCAGGGCGAAATAAATAATTCACGGGCGAGGATCGGGATTAGACTCACCAATCGAAACTACATAGAACGTTAATTTGTACTCTATACATACAGATTGCTTAGTTGGAGTTAGATATTTGAAACTTCCTTGGAACAGGAGAGTCGTGATGCGGCTAAACCTGTACCTTATGTCGGGCATAATTGAAAATACTTATATGTTGTAATGATTTGGTCCTTTTTACATTATTTCATAAATGTTTGAAACGAATTTGGGTAGCTAGATTAGATACGGTAAGTATAACTTTTGAAATCATTGGGGTTACCATGACATCTTAGGCAGAAGTTTAGTACTGCTTTTCACGTCTTTTCACTCTGTATTTTTCTATGGACATAGAAAAAGAGAATCGTTTAAGTAGACGTGTAGAACCATTACTTTCCCTAACTGGAATAACTTCTGCTTTAAGACTGGCCAAGTGTCTATATAGAAATAGAGAGACCCACAGATTCTTCTGCAATTAGTACAATCACCTTACTTTTTTAGTAAGTGTCTACATAGAAATAGAGACCCACAGATTCTTCTTCAATGAGTACAATCCTTACTTTATTTAATACTTACCATTTATAACGTGAACATTAACAGAAGCTGCTTCAGCCATTGTTGGTACGCAGCTGTAGTTCCCGCTGTCCGTTGGTAGCAGTTTACTGATTGTCAGCCTAGAAGTCAGCTGCTCAGTCCATTCTGTTTTGAGTCGAATCCGAGGCTGTTTCACTATTTCATTCGCCTCCACTTCCTTATATTCTATTAATTTTGATCCTGTTAAAGAAAAAACAATTGTATTAATGGGCCAAAGAGTATGATTTTCATTGCAATCATTTTGAAAACGCAGATGGAAAAAATGTTCAAGATTGCGTATAATATTATTATAACAATATCTTATATTCAAGAGATCGGTTTTACAAATATATTCAAGTCAGATGAGAAACTATTACTATCGTTATACAAAATTAATCAAACATTACTTAGAATTTTGAATAATTCACGACTGTCATAGAAATTTAATTTGTTAAAATATAAGAAATTTTGAAAGAATAGAAAAAATTTGATCACGAGGCAGGATTCGAACCTGCGTTTCTTGCCTTACCGTAGCAACGCCTAGCCTCTCGGCCACCCGTGGTCCCGCCCTAATTTATAAACCCGTAATTTTGTAAAAATATAATTTACTCCAAAGTGATTAAACAGCTGTGAAATTTTCATCTCAATAAAGTCTTTTAGTTCCAAAATATCCCCCAAAAATATAGAGATTGTCTATAGAAAAAAATTCGAGGCATTCCCACAATGACTTTCGATTGCACGGCACATTGAATTATTGTGAGCGGCGTCAAGCAATAGATTCTTAAGTAAAATATTCCATTGTCCCCTGAATTCAATAAATTGAAGATATTGGTTATAGGACGGAATATTAATTTACAAGCAGAATAGACGTAATAATCCTTCGTATAGTCGGATGGGATTAATCGATAAGTGAGGCCTGTTTGGTAATATTAATTCGATTGTAGTTAATACATACATAGACATGCAATCTACGATTTGCAATGTTGTATCATGTGTTTTGATAATTTGTATTATTAATAACTTACTGAGTTATGTATAATTTCAAATGAATCAAAGTGAGTTTCCAGTTATTTATGAAGAGGGTACATGTAAAATATAATTTTAAGCTGCTAAATAATAATATTATATTAGGTGTAATTACTTTTTAGTAATTAAAGACTTTAATGGATTTAAAATGTGATTTATTTATTGAATTATTTACATGTTAAGTCTTTCTTCACTAATATTATAAAGAGGAAGTTTTTGTATTTCTGTATGTTTGTAATGTTTTCATACAAAAACCACTGCATTGATGGAACATTCACTATTAGAAAGCTGCAACTTCACTGAGTGACATACGGATGAAGCCGGGGCGAACAGCTAGTCCTATCCTACTGTATCCTACTAATATTATAAATGCGAAAGTTTGTAAGGATTGTGCGTTTGTTGCTCTTTCACGCAAAAACTACTGACCCGTTTGCAATCAAATTTGGTACGTAGATAGCTGAAAAACTGGAATAACATATAGACAACTTTTTATCCCGATATTTCTACGGGATATGGACTTACGCGGGTGAAACCGCGGGGCACAGCTAGTATCAAATAAAGAGAAATTATACGAACCCTTATACCAAAATATGGTACCAAGATCATGAGGACCCTGGCTCAAAATGCACGTCAGTGATAGTGAACTGCCAGTCTTCACGTATAGGTCAGCCGGACCCGGGATATGCGCCTTGGCTTCTGTTGAAGAATACACAGATTATAATTAATATTATCATATACACTATGTATAATTTAAAAACTAAAGTAATGTTACAACTAGACTAAATGGGACCACACGTGGAGTACCAGCTGTCATGTTTCATCATCGAAGATTTGAAAGCTAGATAATGAAAAGAGGAAATATTAGTTTATTTATTATGGTTACTGGTTTAAAAAGGAAAGTATTAAAGATTTTAAAAATTATTTTATGATGGGCAGAAATTAAATTTAGGTATATTATTCCAGTGAGTGATAGAGGCTAAAATTAATTCAAAATAGATATCTTATTTAGATATCTTTGTCATTCAATAATTTTCTAATTATATTTTTTGCTCTTGCGGTTGCGGTCCGGGTTTCGGTGGAGCTGGTGCAAACAACTAGTTATAAAATAAGTTCTTTAAGGTCAAAAATAGTAAATTAATGCAGACTTTTTAAACTAACATGAATGGGATATATATAACTAAGTAATCGTACAACTTGTAACACGTTAATTTTTAATAATGTGTTAAATATTATGATAAAACGCAACCTTTCATATGCGTTTTATGTCAATAAAGGTTATAACGAAAAATATGAATTAACGAAATAATATTTGAGGATTTATCCATAATTTCACGTATAAAATACAGTTAAACACATAAATTAGTATCACTTACTTACGTGAGAGAGAAAATAAAAATAATATCATATACAATACACACGTCTAAACGCACCTTAATAACTTTTTTTTTTTTATGTTTTTTTTTTTATGTCACAGTCGGCAATGGAGCTGGTGGGTCGCCAGATGGTAAGCGCTACCACCGCCCATGAACATTCGTAGAGGCATAAGGTCCGTTACAGACCTTACGCCTCTACAAAAGGATTGCCGACTTTTTGGGAAGGGATTAAGAAGGGATTGGCGAGAGGAATAAAGGAAAGGACTGGGAAGGGAAGGAAAAGGATATGGGCCTTTTTGGATAGGGAACTTTTTGTATTAAATCTTAAACATTATTAATTTAAATATTGAAAAATTGTAAATTAATTTGATTTGCTTGGAGAAATATTTATTTATTTCTATTGTTAAGATAAATGTTCTTAAAAAGTTCACATAAAAAAAAAGAATTTAATCGAAAAATTGCCCTAAATTATACATTTAAGATTGCACATTAAATGTAATGTTGAATAACATTAAGTACGTCATTTCCTCTCGAAAAAAAAATTTTGTGCTTATTTTTGACATGATCCTGTAAGTAATAAAATAAATCAGCTGGCAGTAAGTTGGGGGAAAACTCGTCAGCTGATACATTTACTTAGGCTATAAATGTTTCCGACTAGCTCCTACGTTACACCTTTAGGGCATCAGCTGACAAACATTCCACCTACATATAGCCAGCTGACTTATTTATTTATTAAAAACAATACATAAACTATCATCTGATAAATTTTCTTTTGGGAGGAAATCACTGAACACATATATATTTTTTTCATATTTATGTGACCAGCTGACGTATAATCCACCACTTTATAGATAGCTGACAATTTTATTTCTTCACAATATTAGTTTAACTTTAATTTGATCAATTTTTTAATCGGGAATAAATGATTGTAAATAATTTTTTTTTATTACGTGCGTGGGCGGCTACCACTGCTCAACCCACCCTCGGAGCCGCAGCTGACGTTCACAACGCTTCATAATGCAACTTTCTGAGGCATTTTACGAGTTATCGACTGGGAGGAACTTGGTCGTGAAAATCTGTCGCTGGCTAACGGACTATTATTAGATCTCTTATGTTTATTAGAATAGTGCATTTGTGAACCCTTACGCGGTTTGTAGGAAATTCCAAAATCTTCAGGTCTAAGCCCTCATTTCAAGGCAGAGCAAGCAAAGGAAAAGGTGGGCCATCTGATGTTAAGTGGTCACCGCCACATATTATATTATTATTACAAATGCTTTGCCGGCCTTTTAGTCACATATACGCTCTTTTCTTGAAGGCCCCAATGTCGTTATTGTTCGGGAACACCGTAGCTGGTAAATCGTTCCAAAGCTTCACCGTACGCGGAAAGAAGTTGCGGGTGAAGCGTACGATGGTGGACCGCTAACCATCCAGATGGTACGTCTGTAAAGCTAGAAAGGTCAAGTCGGCAGAATCACTCGAATTATATCTCAAAATTTAGTGCTCATTTAGTGC
>NC_052126.1:2632855-2674829 GCF_012273895.1 Zerene cesonia | reverse complement strand
AAAAATCTGTTTGCTTGTACAGGCAGCACTAATTGAGCACTAAATTATTAGTTGATGTGCCTCTCGCTCCAACTGTATGATAGCGCGGTCACTATTAGTTCACTGCTAGCTTAATGAAAAGTTAGCAGTGTTCTCATTTTTAGTCCTCCTATCACAGCACCAAATATCTGTTATCAGCACTAAATTAGCACTAAATGAGCACTAAATTTTGAGATATAATTCGAGTGATTCTGCCGACTTGACCTTTCTAGCTTTACAGACGTCCAGATGGTGCGGATGGAATTGGTCTTTACGGCGGGTGGTCCGACGTTGGAACTGTGCGGCTGGTAAAAGGGTTGAACAATTCCTCAGAGCACTCCTCATAGTACACTCTATACAAAATACAAAGGGATGCAACGTCTCTTCGTAAAGGTACAGAAGCAAGCCTATCGGAAAGCCTACGTCATCATTGACAATTCGAGTTGCTCGACATTGGATACGGTCAAGAGAAGGGAGTTGGTACTGTGGGGCTCCAGCCCAGAGATGAGAACAGTACTCCAGATACGGTCGCATCTGAGCCTTATACAGATAAGTCACTCAGAGATATAGAGAAATATGATAGCAATGTTCTACGATCTCATCATGTGAACGTTTTTTGTCACGATTAATGCTTCTGAATATTAGACGGTGCCATTGAAGACAGGTCGCATTAACTGAACAACGAATTCAATCTCTCACTGAATCGGTAGCACGAGTCAATATAAACCGTTAAAATAAAAGTGTTTCAAGGAAACTGTCTTTGAATAAAATTAGAACGATCGTGACACACTCAAAGTCAATTATCAAAGTCGCATAGTATGCGGTGCCCTCGCCGATAACTTAATTTATGACGAGAGCTCTCATAATGACAGAAGCGAGGCCAAGTTTGCGGTTAAAGGTCATCGATCACTTATTAATTTGGTTACTGCGTGTATAAAATACTAGGTGCTATTCCATTCTGTTTAGGGTCAAATTCGTTTACATATCTGATTCATTGGTCATTTTGTACTACTTTTAGGTCAGAGCCTTGTTTATAATATCCCGGAATTTTCCTTTTAAACGGAATACCGAAAAGGAATTTGACTGTATATATTTTTGTAAGGGAAATACTACCTTTATGCTTGATTTATCACGATAAAGGATCTATTACTGTGGAATATACGAAAAGTTGTCTGAAACTTTAACAGGAAATCTCATCATTGCAAAATCAGATATTTATATACTTTTTACTAGCGGTCCGCCTCGGCTTTGCCCGTGGTACATATAGCCCATAGCCTTACTCAAAAAATGGGCTATATAACACTGAAAGAATTTTTCAAATCGTACCAGTAGTTTCTGAGATTAGTGCGTTCAAACAAACATGCAAACAAAAAAAACAAACAACCTCTTCAGCTTTATAATATTAGTATAGATAAATGCAATGAAACATGTTTGTATATCTACACTAAAATTATGTAGAGGAAAAATTTGTACTTTTGTTTATTTGTTTGTAATGGATAAACTCGAAAACTACTTTTACCGATTTTAAAAATTTCCTTCACAATTAGAAAACTGCAACTTCACTGAGTGACATAGGCTATATATGTACCCCGAGCAAAGCCGAGGCAAACAGCTAGTTTATAATATATTTACGAAAACTCAACAAGCACAGCATTTGAATCTTTCTCAACTAATCAACTAATTAAACGTGCAGACGTTTCTAAGATTTAAGGATATCATATAATTTTATACTACCTACCTGATAATCCAAAATTAAATTTACAATGCTATTTATAAATAACAAACTATTTTAACCCCATTGTAACTAATAATGTAAGTTTAATAAAGACAAACTTGTAAAAAGAAACGGCAATCAGTATCCTATACAATACAACCCATAGATTATATTTGCGTATCGTTATTAGTAATTTTAAGAACAACAACCTTTATAAATATAAAACGAATTTGTTGTCACGTATTTAATCTTAATTTAAAAAGACAAAAGCGCCCAAAATCACTTAATTTCAACAACAAAAGTTCCAAATTACAGTCTTCAAAACATTGCCAGAAATTCGCTCGCATTTTCTCATGAAACGGCGCTTATTTAGATATTAAAAGATAAAAAAAAGTCTTATCACGCCTCTCTCCAATGGGCGTAGGAAAAAAATAGATAAACATGCTCGTAAAACAAATTTTAGACACGAGATTAAATCTGAGCTACCTTTTATAACTTTCGCGACAATGTCATTGGGCGATTTAATCTTCACAAAACACCGTGAGGTGCTCGCGATTACGTATTTTTCGCATTGCGAAAACAGATTTCGACTCTTAGCCAAGTATGTATTTGATTAAGGGATTTCGTGGCTTATTCGCTTTGTAATTTATTTAAAAGAGCAGCATTATCTTCAGTCTTATTTGATTAGAGCCGCAGAATTCTTTGAAGCCGATTACAAAACCTTGTCTTTGTTGTAGACAATATTTCAAAGCAGTCAGCCATTATATTTGCATTAATACTTTATATTTAATGACTTATAAACAGAAGAATTTATAGTTCTACTAGCTGCACCCGGCAAACGCTGTTCTGCCTTACTCTTATCATTTAGGGGTATGAAAAATAGATGATGGCAGATTCTCATAGATACCGGATAAGCACAAAAAATTTCATCAAAATCGGTAAAGCCGTTTCGGAGGAGTATGGCAACGAAAACTGTGACACGAGAATTTTATATATTAGATATTGCTAGTTCTCTAGTTACCCCCTTAAAAGTAAATATTAGTTACATCAATGCAAACATTGAATGCTTTAACTTTTTTTCAGAATAATAGAAACTATTCATTAAGATAAACAAACAGCACATCACAGGGACAGCCACAGTATGCGGGTGTTCAATATAAACAATGTATTGAACAGAGTTTCAGAATCAATCCAATAAGACTAACTTACTGAAGTAAGATTATTTGCCTTTTAATTTTGTTGAAAATAACAATACAATTAATCAAATTTTCAGCTAAATCATTGCGTTTGTAGCCTTTCAAAACATATTGTTTATCTTTAAATAATTTAACGTAACTTGTAAGACTATGTAACTATTTCTGTTTGACCCTAAACGATACAGCGTATATTTTCCCCGTTTTTAAATAGATTTGATTTGTTTCGATATAACGTTTTTATTTTCCGCCTTTCGATACATTGCCGTCGACACATTCGAAAGCGAGAAAAAAATAAAGGATTGGAGCTTTGCTATAGACTGGTTCATTTTGTCCAATTAACCTTTTCGTTTGTAACTGGCTGGTATTTAATCCGATTGCCATAGCAGGCGGAATCGTTTAAGATGTTTTGGCATAGAAAACGTCGAGCATTTGTGAAAGATTTTAAATTAATCGTTTGCATATAGATGTATAGGTGTATCCTATATGTAATGAGCTTGTCTTTTCGTTAGTATTATAAGTTATTTATATATACGATACCTACATACAAAAACAATGATGCTGGAGCCGTCGTCGAATGATGTCAGAGTCAAGCACGCTTCGCCTCAAATTAGGCTAGCTCGCATCGCGGAAGGTTCGGTTAAAAAATTGAACCTATACGACTATATCACTTCAAACTTGTACACGCATGAATTAACAGAAAATTGTACTTAATTTGCAGCTTGTCATCCGCATTAGTTCACAAGAAACTTATCCGTGGGGGATACGGAATTGCAACGTCAAGAGAGTCAACTGTACATGAGCTTGTAACCAGACAAACTTTCGTAATGAATCGGAATCAAGATATACGGGAACTGTAGTATTCAGTGATACGCAAGTATCTACCTATATACAAATAAACAAACCATAATATGGTTTGTATAACAGCGTAAATTTTTTAAGTCATTATATATTTTTATTGAAAGGAACATGCTGTATAACATTCCACTGCACTACTTTTATATTTACGGCCAGCAAGGTCACCGATTCTGCTCGTCACTAAAATTTTATATCTAACCGCATTAAAAGGTAAAATTAAAAACGTATGTAGTCGTTCGCTTACGGTGAGCGGACAATCTTGAATAAGTTTGTTTGCATCACTCATGTATCTTTCCATGTTATGCAATGAATATGACTTAATAAATAAAAAAAATAATCATATGTGTATTAAAAGAACCTCTAAAAAAACATTTAAAAATTAATTTATTAAATAAAATGACAATAGAAAAACGATGAAGTCTTGATACATGCCAAACAAGATTTCCAGTCTTGATCATACATTTACGTTTCAAACCTTTTCTAAACAAATACATAGTATTCTAATAAATGCATGTATAACAACTCACCTACTACATTCAATTGGAAAGCTAGCGACATCTTCGGCTCAGTATTGACTTGACACTCGTAAATACCCGCGTCCCGTTCTTGTGGAAACTTAATTTGAAGCGTCCAATTTTCTGACTTGTCTGGTCTGATTACCTGAGAAATATTTTAGAATATTCAGTACATACTGTGATAGTTCTATCATTCGTTTTATACCTTACGTAGCGTTACGGTTTTATATATTGTTCGTTTAAAATTAGGTCAAATTAAATGATTTAAATTATGTTATTACAGTATGAAATAATGCTATGATTCAAATATAAATGTACAGGCACAATGCATCATCATATAAAGCAATAACTACATAGAAACTGCATAACGTAAAAAATAAAAATAATAAAAATAAAAACGTTAGTTTTCTTCATTATCATTGTGGTTTATCACAAAAGTTGCAACATAAAATAAGATTAATTTCATATTCATACAATGATGTAAGCTATTATGAAATGCCCGAACCTTTCCTAAATAATTAAGGTAAAAAAGCATTTAAAATAAAGAATACACAACCTATGTCAATTAATGACACAGAACAATCGTGAAACACATGAAATGTCAAGTGTTAATTTCTCAAACATCGCTGTGAGTGAATTTAATTTGGAATCCATAAATATTTAACAAAACCCTTACCTGAAACCTTTGATCCGAAGTGTATGTCAGTATGCCCGCTGTTAAAATATGTAAATCCCTCTTTCTTATCCAGGATACCTGTGAAACATTGTATTTTTAATCCTCTTTCATAACCGTTTTTAATTAAATTATTTGCTGGCTTCGGTCATTCTTCAATTATTATTATTTACACAAAGGGTTAGGCCTGTTTCTGTAGGTTTATGATATTATGCGTTATTTTCAGATGGACATGATTTAAGTTAACCAGGGGCTTAAGTTTCTGCTCACAAACAGAGCTAATTGTCAAATGGCTTTGGAACGTTTTGAATATAATCCCAATTGAGTCATGTAGTAAATAGAACACGAAGATCATGCGATTTGCTTGACATTTTGATTTGAGTTGCTGGACTTTCAATTATAAAGGTTCTTGAAACCGTGGGACAATAGAAATAATCCACATTCGATCGATACTCTAAAAGTAAACGTTATCACAAACCATCGATTCAATTCAAATGAATCTATAAAGCACAGCCATTAAAATTAGACTAGTCTAATTCATGCCACGTTAGAAACCACGGCGAGCGGCGATATGAAAGAAATTCGATACTGAATCGTATGGGCCTTTTCAATACAAAAAGAAATTTGTAAACACCTCACATACAACTATAAAAATGACATAGTTTATCCTTATAAAAGTTAATAAACGATATCATTATACAGGTACACAGTACAAAGTTTTGTATCGCAACAACTATTGTACCAAATTCCCTAAAGGCCTTGTTCTTAAAGTATATTCCGACTTGACTCGGTTCGAGTTTCTTGCGGTTGCAGCGTAAATGTAGGAAGCGGCGTTTAACCGCAAACGATACAATTTTCCCTTTCGCTTTATTGGTATTTCCTTCTTTATGTTAACAGTATTCTTTTGTAAAGAACAGTTTTGTACTATGAAAAGTGTGGATAATGTTTTGATGTTTTTTGTTAGAGCTACGGAGCTAGTTTGCCTGATAGTTAGCGATCACCAACGCCTAAGAACGGAAAACGCATTTGCAGAGGCTTCTTTTAAAGAGTAGAGGAATAAGGAAAGGAAATGAGGAGTGACGCCCATCGCTTTTATATGTCATAGCGGGCAATTGAGCTGGTGGTATACGTGATCGTAAGAGATCACACCACCCTTGAAAATTCGTAGAGGTATTGCCTCTGTGAATGCGCTGCCCGCTTTTACGGGGTAAGAAATGGATTAGGTAGAGTGAGGAATAGGAAATGGGCCTCCGACTCCCCCTCTCACCGTACGACAGTAGCATGCTACGCGAACACAGTAGTACGCTATTTCACGCCGGTTTTCTGTGAGAATGTGGTATATCCCCGGTGCGAGATGGCCCAGTTCGTGTCGAAGTATGCTCGATTCCCACAGTTGAATTTTAGATTGATAGTGTGTGTGATACGGTAAATGTGATAAATGATCTATATAAATGGATAAAGTGAAGCAAAATAGCAGAGTAAGTAGGTTAAAATGTATTTAACGCATTGTATTACTCTATTTGTTTTTTTAATGTTACAGTTGGTAAAGGACCTGATGGATCGTCTGACGGTAAACAAAATCTGAAACTGGAAAGGATTGCGAATAGGAAATGGGCGAAATATAAAAAAATGTGTAATTCAAATAACTAAATATCTTTTTTTATATCTTGTAATCAATAATACTATTATAAGAATACACAACAAAATAAATTCTACAATTTCTACTTTAACGAATATAATCCAAATTTAAAGTGGAAGCTGCAATTAAATGGAATTAAAACAGAAGTGACCTCGAATCCCGGCTCCAGAGAATATACGACTTAATAAGATCAGCACTAACTATAACTCCATAATGTCCAACGTATACCTGTGTTTAATTTTTTGCTATTATCCCGTATAACGGCTTGAGCTAGTCACGTTTATATCGCTAAATTTTCCACGGAAATTTTCCGACTTGTACAAATATTATGCAACGTTAGATATTCCTTTGTTCCATATAACTTTGGCTTTAAAGTTTAACACGCTATGAAAACCCCGACATCGTGATGCGAGGAGTTAAATCCTATACATGAAAGAGTATAGTACAGAAATGACTAGTTGGAGAAGTTCAAGTAATAATATAGTAAATACTATTTTGTAGAAACATAGCACTTTACATAAGTTTGGTTTGGTGATATATTAAACTGGGAAATATGATAACGAAATATGATTCTAGTATTTCGAAGACATTGTCAGTCTATTTATAGTATATATATATATATAGTAACATTATAAAGCTGAAGAGTTTGTTCGTTTCCTGGAATGCATTTATCTCATGAACTCCTGTTCCGATTAACAAAATTATTTCACTGTTAGGTAAGCCCTATGGCAGATTATATTTCTAAATATAGTGTTTCCTACACATAGAGTATAACTCAATTATAAAAGATTAGTTCAAAAACAACAATTTTCTGTTTCATTGTTACTATAACAACTACAATTAAAATCTCTAATAAACAAACTACAGTTTCAGTGTATACACTTACAAATTCAACTTGAAACATTAGTTAACTGAAGCAGTGTACATTTCAACACTTGATATTCGAGACTGCATTGCACTGTATTTACATTTGAAAGGCAATTAAGAAATATTTTGCAACGTTGTTTTATTTTTTGTTTATTTTCAACGCTTTTTGTTCTTCTCTTAAAATATAGTAAATTATATATGTTGGTAGTGTTAGTGAACCTTTAGCAGTGTGCTTTTTAGTGTCAAGTACTCATTTTACCTATATTTACGGAGAGTAGTTGAAATAACAAACATAATATTGTTGTAAAAACTTGTAACATGAAATTAAATATGATATAAATGTTTTAGCAGTATTTTTATTGTTTATATATTTAGATATAATAAGATATATAAGAAGAAGAGACAGCTAGAGAAACAATCTTAAAAAATTATCGATAAAATTAGATACGATATATACAATAGGTCCTACTGCACCTACTGAAACCTGACTATCCAACCTACTTGACCAATGTGAATTCATACGTATGTCAACAAAGTTTGTTTATGAATTAATAAATTCTAATTGAACTAAAATGATTTTTTATACATGTACCTAGTTCAATTTTTGACGTTCGAGTTATTCAATTATAGAGGATAGTTATAGAAACACAATCGTTTAAACACGTACAAAAATGACACATCAGAATATTTACAAGATCCATTTAACAAACACTCCATATTCTACATTAAATTCTATCAGATACTTACAGCCTTGTCTCCTAACTGTTCAACTCTGCAGTGCAGGAAGGCAGTCTGGCCGACCACAGTAGTAACATTCCGAGGCACGTTGTACTCAAAGTATGGAAATGATCCCACGCTGTCCTCCCCATAATGAGCTGTCCCTGAAACAATATTCACTGTTAACTCTACTATTAGAATTGTAATTCCTAGATGTAATAAACGAACGTTTTTAAAACGCGGTTGTTGAAGGAAAAATGCATTCATAAACAACCTCTAACTGCAGTTTACATTCTGTATTTAGTTTTACTTTTATCATTGCTTTTTTGAGCTCTTAATGGAGCTATTACTCTTAATAATACGCGTAATGGCTTAAGTTTATGTTGTAATTACTCGCATGAATGTTTGTTACACGTATTAAAACATTGTTAGTAAAATGGACGTAAGTAGGGACATTCTGTTACGTGATATTTAAATGAGATTTCTCTGTACATTGTAATTTAATGAACGGAGATACTTTTTAGAATTATTAAATTCTATATATACATAAAAGTAAACTGAGTTTGATAGTAAATAACTCGCCAGTTATTCATATATCGTGATGTTACAAACAAATTATAGCGAATGTAATTATAAGCAAATAAGTCTTATTATAATTCTTAAATCGCCAATGCATAAACATATGCTTAATTATCCATTCCACCTCCAAAATGTATTAGTCCATCATCCATAGTATTAAGTCTACAACATCGGTCTTTTGTTGTATTTTTAAAATTACATTTTTCCCATATAAGCTGGTAAAACAATAGTAGTCTAATTCTTTATACACGTGTAAAATCAACCCAAACAATATTATGAATACTTTACCAGTAAATGTATAAAGATGCTATAAGAAAATGCAATAAACACAGATTCCATCAATATCAATAGAGAAGCAACTTCTTTTCAACATTTATTTCAATGTAAAGGATTTTTTTTTTTAAATACTTGCAGAGCTATTTTAAAAAAAAAGACGGAATTATAGTTATCATACAATTTATTATATACCCGAATAATTTTCTATATTTCGAGCGATCAGACGGTAAAGCGATTGGACTCTCATTTACGAGACTCAAAGATTCTCACAGTAAAGAGATTTCAAATTTGTAATATCTAATCAGATTCCCAATTCAAAATAATCTTTTAGCGTTGATTGAATCTCAAAAACTTTTTATTTTTCTTACAATTGTTTCAATTGAGACAGGATCACTGTCCATTTAACGACTTTGTTTGTCCTGTTATCTTTAAAAGGTTTGGACTTTTAAGTACTTAAGTATAATGGAATGCATTACGTGCAGTACGCCTTACAATAGAATAGAACACAATTCATACATATACAGACTATACCTATCGTTCCCTAAAAACAAAATAAGACGCAATACATAAACAATATTTGATATTGAAATCGTTCGTTCAAAGAAGGTAACGTAAGAATAATACGGATAACTTTCGCATTTATGACATTAATTCGGATGATTCACATCATGCGATAAATTTTGTTTGGCTTTCGGCGGAGTTTCGAAAACGTATATTTTCTGTTTTATCGATACCAAAAATGGCGATTTAAAAATCCATGTAACATTCAATGTGTTCGGAGTATGTATAGAATCTGAGTACAACGTAACTTCATCGTTATAATTGATATATATGACTAAAGTTACGTAATGTGTTATAAAACATTAACTTGCCCATCGATCGATTTAGTACATGATACATATGAAACGAATGATACAAATGAATTCCCATACATGTTTACGACGTCATTTATGTTTTTTGGAATTCTGTTTGCGTTCGCCCCAAATAGAATAGCGAACGATACAATTAGCGTAAACAAAGGTGAGTTGATTAAGAAATTATATGGGTCTCTGACAACATTCGAGCGAGTAATGCGTTGGTAGGACCTTAATTTTGGGGGTCGATGTGACCCCTTTTATGGAAGCGAGAGCAAAAAGTTTGGACACGGCAAATTAGGGTTAACACGTATTTTTGTTGAGTTTGTTAGTAATTTTAAAGTAGTTAGTGACGCTTGAATCCGCCCAATTACGTTTTTGAGTTACTCACTCAATGTGTTGTGTTTCGCTTAAATTGAGTTATTTGTTTGAAGGTACATTTTATGAGGGTTAGTTGTTACTTATATAATATAAAATGTTATAGACAGCGCATATATTTTACATATGACACGCAAGCTTATTATGTATTAAAAATATGATTTCTTATAGCGATTCCCATGTGCCAGACTAAACATGTCAAATGGGTTTTCTAAGATTTGCGTAAAATTCTCGTAGATGTTTTTAAGCACATAATATGGAGCTGTTACAGCACTTTTATCATTAATCTTAGGTACATAGTATATTTATCTTCTGATGTATATTAATACATGTGTTTGTTTATTTCTCACCTTAAACACCTTACCTCTTTAAATATACGTTGTCTATCTTCCCGTTTAGCTTGCCGGAAAGTAAGACCATATTTAACTTTAATCTCCTGGGGGATGGTACTCCACCCGTAGAAGAATATTCGGTATAAAAGCATAATGCAAATAAATTGCAAGAATACTGTTCAATTATCTTTCTATGAGTCTATTTACGTAGCAACCAATAAGTTAGCATTTAATTAAATCCATGTCGACTCGACCTCTTTTACGCGAATACATGGAAATTACAGCAATATAAGGTTTCGTTCAATAGTCTTTATATCAAGCGGGAAACCTTACACGCCTGTGTAATATATCGTGTAAAATATAACATGAAACATTGTTGCAAAAATAATAAGGTTTGGATTTACGATGATGTGTATTGGATGCGTCTTATGTTATGCGCTGTTTATTTCGAAATTAAACAGCTGCTGCATTACATTTGCAGAAGTGATGTGAAAGTATTGTCAATTGGCTGTTTTCGGCTTAGGAATGTAGGGAGATCATAATCCACACACATGGCCAAGTGCATTTGTTCATTGACACATTTTTAAATTCTAGGTCTTGGCTTTAAAACAACGGTTACTTCAGAATCATCCTTCTTCACTCAATCAACTATATCATATCACTATACCCTTATCAATAATTTTCAGTTTTATAGTCAACGCCTGCCTTTCCTGTTAGTCCCAGCAACAAGAACCTTATTCTCGATACCATATATCCCAAACTATCCGACTTAATAAAGTATTTCATAACAAATACATCTTTCACAGTCTTTTTAGTTAAGTGGCAAAGATTCTGTTATATATTGCATCTACATGCAATGCTGCAATCCATACTCTTAAACAATTTCACCTAGTTTTAGTTATAATTATGTAACCATCGCATTGCGCAAATAACATCACATGTGCTAATTACGTTAAAATAAATATATTATAGCATCAAGATACCACCGAAAAACTCGCAGAGAGAAGAGTGAACAAAAATTAGCTACATTGCGTCACGCAACAGTAACGGACTAAGAATTAAATGGTTTCCATCGCTAAGTCCATGGCTATATATATAATTCAGTAGCAATATTTTTAATGGTAAAATAGCTATTTATGCCCAGAAAAAACACCTCGCAAAAGAAAAACGCCACATAATCTGACATGTAACCTTTCTGTTTTATTTCAATATCAAAACTGTATTCAAGCCTGTCCTTTTTATCACACTACCCTCATTCAGCCAAATTGCTGGACTTGAAATTGCAATTCACATCTCATTTAGTCGCTTTTTACCATAAAAGGTGTTTTGAAGAGAAGGCAAAGAATGAATATCCGGTGTGAGTTTGAATAGGTCTTCGGCGATTTAATTCGACGTTGCAATTTGGAATGGCGCTTGCTTTGAAAGGCCGTAAATGGTTGTTAATTTTAATAGAGCGTTTATATTACCGAGTTTTGAATATTTTACGAATCGTTATAAGTAGTCGGTTTTATTTACATAAGTACTAAGATTTATCGTGTATAAAGAATCATAGAAAAGTATGTCATTGTTATTAATGTTGATATAAAATGTTACTTATTACCTAGTTGTTCTGTTCCTTTTTTTCTGACAGAACCTGAAGATGTCGAAGCCAATAGAACGTCACTATGATTTGAATCAAACCGGTCGTATGGATCTAAGTGTTCGTACGTTGTTTATTCAACGTTCGACCCAACTACACTCACTCTGTTCAAAGTCTTTGTATCTGTATTAAATTGCATTATAGGCCGTGATTTATTATCATCTGTCTACATCAATTAGGCACTTGTAAAGAATCGCAGTACATTCTTATTACGATCAAACTGATCTGCAACAAGGTCCCTTTTGATTTCTAACAACAATGTTTAAATATACTCTTCAATTGCTATAAATATCCTAAGATACTGGAGATAGTATTATGAATTAAGAATAACAAAACGATAAACAAAATTATTACAGTAATTAATAAAGATAAAGACCGTGAAACGGTTAACAGTAGTAGTACTTCTGCTGTGTTTAGTTCGGTGAGTGGGGGAGCCGGAGGCCCATATATTTTTCCTTCCCCTTCCCAGTCCTTTCCTTTATTCCTCACGCTAAACCTTTCTTAATCCCTTCCCAATTTAAAGTCGGCAATCCATTTGTAGAGGCGTAAGGTCTGTAATCGACTTTACGCCTCTACAAATGTTCATAGGCGGTGGTAGCGCTTACCATCAGGCGTCCCACCAGCTCTATTGCCGACTGTGACATAAAAAAAAAACATACTCATCGTTTCTGAGTACAATTTGTTCAATTTTGAATACCTTTTCGTGTATATTCTCACTCATACCATCTGCTTTTTTTCAATTAGTTTATTTAAATCATCTATTGTGCGATAACTTAAAATACATTAAAAAGTTTTCAGTTTATTGCAAACTGATAAATGGAAGTTGCATTTATTTTAACCTTGATAGATAATGCTACCATGTTATCATGTTTTTATACCGAACGGGATGTATAGGACATTATTGCCACCTTTCCACTAAAATTTCATTACGACATACGAAAAAAGCGAACAAGAAGCAGAGTAAACAAGTTCCTGCAATATCCTTGCGGGAGTGTTTTTTACTCTATTCAGCTCGAAGCATCTTCGTAATTAAAAAGGGTAGGCGAGCGTGCTAAACAAAAACCACGTTCCGGAAGATCTTTCAGTTACATGCCGCAAAGTTGAGCCGCATTGTTTCACGGCGGTCAAGGTGAAATGTATTTTATTATGGTCTCGTTAATTGCTATTTTGGAATAAAGCTTATAGAAGTAATGGTTAGTTTGTTGTTTGGTAAAGTTTTCTGTGCATTGATTATGTCAATAGTTCTACTATATAAGTGAAAAGTGTTTTCTTTGACTGATATAATACTGTGTTATAGTCATATCACAGTCTAATAATTCATGCAATATAAGCAGTCTGACAAAGCTTTGTTAGGCTACTTCTCGAAATCAAAATCTAGTTTCATATTATATAACGTCCCTTCGAATATGAATGGAATACTTCAGAAAGGAATTTCTTTGTGCCAAAATAGCATGAGGGCCTCTTACAACTTTCTGTTTACTCACGTTAGACACGGTTTTCAAATAAGATTAACGATTATTTATTTATTGGTAACAGGAAATATCCCTTTATGATTTACCGGAGTTTTTTATGTATTTTATACACTTGAAAGAGTGTTTGTGTTACTTTGTATGATTATTTATATTTCTTTCACGTCGGAACAGAGCAATTTTATGACATGACATCTTACTCCTAATGGAATTGCCTTCATCCGCACACTTAAATTTAAAAAACTTATTTTTAAATTTTCATGTCATAATTCTTTTGTATTTTTTAATTAACCTTGTTTGTCTTTTCTATGACGGGCTGTGTTCCATCGTAAACTACCAATACAATTAGAAAACGTTAGGGGCACAAAGATTACGCTAAGTATGAGGGGAATGATACTAGCTGATACAAGCAGCTTAGCCATTGTCAAAATAAATGTTTATAGTATGCTTGTACCATAGTGGCTATCTATATATGGAAGAGCCCGATCTGTTCAGTAGTTCGAGTTGTGCGGCGATAGAACAGACAATCAACTTCCCATTTTTATATAAACTTAATATACTTGGCAGGATACAAAAGTCGAGTCTACTATATATCTGACTAGACTTCACCATTATATCTGTAAATAAAATCGATCAGTGGTACAAATATAATGCATCTACCCCTGCCCCATTATTATAATGAGTCACTTGGGACATCACTGATATTTATTTGTAGGTAATGTAAATGTAATTTTGTATTCAGTCAAGGTAAATAAGGTGAGCTGATTCAACATTCAAAACATCGTGTTATTGGTTAACGATACTGCTCCTCGGGTCCACTCCATTTGGATAGAGATTGTTTAGTTTTGCATATTTTTAAATAAGTATAAGTTAGTAATTATCCTATTTTTATGACATAGGCGGCAAAGAAGCTAGCTGGTTGGTTCCTTTATGGTATACGCTACCGCCTATAAACATTTTCAGAGGAAATATTATGGGTCAATACGTTTAGGAAGAGCTTAAAAATATTCGAGAATTAAATGTACAATTAATCTATACTTCCTAGTTTTGTCTGATCCAAAAATGCTACTGCTGGTTTCAGTGTCACTCTGACCTCATGTACAAGTGCTGACAGCTGAAACGTATAAACCTCTATGCTCTGCACACGCTGATACCTATGCGTTAGGTATACTAAAACGTTTCATAGGGTGCATACATTCCGGTGGTCAGCGTGCTATTTTTCTGACTTTATAACCCGCCTAGATATTCCAAAAAGACAAAGAATAATGAAATTACGATGAGTACAATCTTTTAATGCATCTGTTGTACCGAGATTCACTGCGCTGAATTTTACCTGCGCCTTCTTGCGTTACACTTTTTTGCAATGTGAAATATAATTTTAACCTCATTTCTTTAATATCTGTGGAAACAATGCGTTCAAGGCATTCTCGAAATAAAATTTCTTGCTGGGTTCTTTTTTCAATGTTTTGAGTGGTGTGTGTGTTTTGAGTAAATATAAATGATGTTAACAAACACGAAAATCATCGCTAGCTATCCGTCTGCGGATTTGCTTGCATAAACAGAGGAAAAGATGGACTGTCCCGGGTGTTTAACTGCATACATCCAATAGGATAGAAGGGATTAAAAGTAAAAGCCCATGCCCTTTTTCGGGTCCCAAACTATCTTTGTGTGAAATTTCATACATGAGGGTTGAGTGTTTTGGATGTAAAGAAGAAATATGCAAACAGACTGACTAACTTTCGCGTTTGTAATTTTACTACGGATATCCTTATCAACTATTGAAATATGTGAGATTATTTCACACGTTTTAAATAGTGAAGGAAAGAAAAAACAAATTTTATTTTTGAACAGCCAAGAAGTTTAATTAAAAATGATAATATAAAGTTGAATGAAAAAAATCACACCAAAGCCCCACTTTATGTTCCTATGTGAATTACATCACAACATACGTTCGAATGATAAAATGTTAACACATTTTCTTGTACAGGTTGAAAATAAATTTAAAACTGTAAGAGGCTTAGTAGCTGGGTCAAGTAGCTGTGAGGCTTCTAGCTTTAACTTGGTTAATAACGAGAAATCTTGAAACCAGCTTATCTTGGATGTTTGAGGTGTGTTTCTAAATTTATCACTTTCAGATTTGATTTTATGTTTGCTAACCTTTGATTATAACCTTTAGAGAAATTATCATTTGGCCTGTGTGGTATATTACATATTAAAGTCTATAGACTGTAATATTCTAATAAATATACTTAGAATGTGTAATTCATAAGATCTGACGAACTTTTCTGTCATCAGTTAAAGACCAGGTTAAATCTGTTAGCCAAAACTTACTTCCCAAATACAGAAGACGATTAAGATCTAACTTATCGTTTTAAATGACACCATTCGAGAGCACTTGAGATAATATATTTACTAGCTAGTTTATAAACGCGCCTTCGCGCGTTAAATTTGGAGTAGTTTGATAGATGCTATCATACATATAAACCATCTTCTTGAATTCATCTATTAAATACAATCCCATCGAAATCCGTTACGTAGTTTTAAAGATTTTGCATACATACATCCAGACGCGGGAAGCAACTTTGCTTTATGCTATGTAGTGATGAAATCGGACAGATTTATTTTATTTATGTGTAACGTATGTAGATTTGTAGGTGGTATGTTAATTAATATTGTGAACTAAGCAATTTAAACATTATAATTTTAAAAGAAAAAAGAAAACCCTACATAGCCCTTAATCACTTTATACACAAAGGCAATTTGACTTCATCTAAATTCGTCCTACTTAACAAGAGAATACCAAATTATTCATCAAATAGTGCTTAAGCGAGTTACAGCACTTGAAAAGCTTCAAGGAGTTATAAAGGGCCACACCATTCAAACTTCCTTAAAATAGGTGCTAACCGGACCCTCGACCTGCCTCCAAAGTTCCACTACACTGTACAATGAAATCGCCAATGTAATGAAGTAGCGTAATTATATTTTTTCTTTGCATTTCTTTTCATTGGCTGGTAATTGGTCTTAATTAAAATGACGTAGCTGCAGTAACTGTTACATTGTGGTGTTGTTGCTAATTGAATGTATTAATATTGATTTGATGGGTTTTTTATTATTAACATTGTAGATTCTTTTCTAATCATAATATACTAAAAATAGTTCTATAAATAATCTAGAATAGTGCAAAAAACCTTTTTTTGTATTATACTTATTTTTACATAGACCCTTCAAAATAAAACATTTTTATAAAGAGAGTTAAGAAATAACGATAACGCAACTTTTATTATCATAAATCACAATTCCTGAACAGAACCTATTTTCTTATCCCATACATAATCCATATAAACTCGTGTCAAGTTGCAAGCCTTACCAATATATATTGTCTGTGTCCAATGTCCATCTACGAAGGCCATCTCAGTCTAATTGTAGAGCATGAATAGACTATGCGTAGCAAATGCGTAGCAATCTCGTAGAATATGCGTAGTATTTACGTAGCAAACTACACTCGTGAAAGGATATTATGACATGATAATGTTAGATGTTAAGAAATATTTTTAAATAGGTGGTATGAATAAATATTTTCACTATAAAGATCCAAAGTTTTATATTTTACATAATTAACATTAATGAAAAGACGACTAAGAAAAGCTAGTTCAGGAATACTTTTAGAAACCCTTACAAAGGCTTACAATTTCAAAATTCTGAGCAACAAATAAAGAAAAATGCTCCGCTATAAATATTAAAGACTAAAGTTTTCTGCGCAATGAGGAAAGTTTTTTTAATCGATACTCTCGTGAAATAATTAATCTTCTTAAGACGCTTTCAACTTGAATGAGTAAGTCTGTTGGGAAGCGATATGGAATTATTTATGTAAAGTCGTGTTAATTTATTACCCCTTAATATTCGATACTGGACTTTAATATATACTTAATTAGTATTAAATTAAAATGTAATTATGTATTTAGTGCAATAAAGTACATTTTGTATCACAATTAGTCGTAATGTTATCATAGAGATTTATTATATTTATAAACCCGTTTTTATTAGCTTCACTTGTATCTTAGAGACGACCAAGTCCTTTTGACTCGATTTTGAATCACTATAAATGGAATAATCTTATTCAAATTTTTTCATACTTATCAAGAATCGATGACAAAACAATAACCTTATGAGATTATTCTGATAAGGATCGTCAGGATTATCTATACATATAATTTCTTGACGTATGCTCTGTATAGTGAGACAATTTGGTCCATTCTATAATTTAAGCGTGTTTTTTTTAGTTTTTATGTGTGCCCGAGACATTTCATTGGCAATGCGTATGAGTATTACGTATGCGGAAATACAAATTCAAATAAAAAATATATTATTTATATGAATTCTGTTATGCTGCCATGGTTTAATAACTATCCAGTAACAATGTGTGACTGTTTTTTTTTAATTTTTATTCAATGTTCAAATTTGAACTATTCTACAGTTGTATTTTACGTAACTAAAATGAGTTAAATTTTTAAGATAAAAAAGTTTTTGTTCTTTTACATTATTTATTATATGTATCAATATGCTACATATATTAAATAAAAAATGTTCAGTTACAACGTTTAATATCTCGATACCATATTGTTTCCACAAGCAAACTTAGATGTGATACTGTAGCATCCTACAAGTTGGTCTCAGGTGGTCACGGAAACAATATACTGTGAGTCCTTGAACAAATACTTGATGCAGTTTATATCTTTACCTATAAAATATAGTGATACTTTACGTCTATTTACGTTATCACGGATAACTGAGCTGGTGGTTCGCCTGATGGTAAGCGATCAAGGTGCGTGTGATAAAATTGAGTCAATAATGAAATGCTCGAAACTCTTTTTTCCTCGCAAATTATTTTCGAAATTGTTTGAATAAAAAAGACGTATGAATTCTATGGCCTTATTAGCTTTTAGCATGTTATTGGAGTTTTGGGATATCAGAGTAAGCAAGGGAGTAGATTGGCCACCTGATGTACAATGGTGACCCTTGGTACAGTAGTAAACGCGTGAGCGTAGAATCGGAGGATTCCTGGTTTCGATTCCTGGTGGAGAAGCTAAAGAAAAAATCTCGTTATGACAGAAGGCTGACCACCTACTTGCCCATAACGAAAATCGATCAGTAAAATAGATTTATATCTGTCCCATACCGCACTAGGGGTCAAGGGACTTCTCTTTTAACGAGCGAAGCGTATGGCGTATCCAGATGGTGCAGGTAGTGTTAAATTTGTATAGGCGAGTAATTCGATGATTAAACTGTTCGGCTGGTACTTAATTATTTTCTTATTCACACATAATAACATATGTCTGAATATGCTATGTAATATTATTCCGCTAACCCACACAAATACACCGGATTTCAATGCTGCATATACGTATTTACATGCATTACACAATCTCGCCTCAATTCCGAAACGTATCCAATTGCCTTAATTCAAACACTTAGTTAAAATAACAAAGCTCTCGCAACAATGCAACAAAATTAAACCTCCAAGTTTTGAAATTAGCAGCCATATCGTCGACTCCACATCGCCCAGAGTATTAAAACAAAGAATTAGTATGTAAATAGAAATACCATCAGTTGTGATGGTTGCGTAGCAGTTTGCTAATGAATATTCTCAATGACCTCAAGTGTGTTTAATGTGTTAAATGCAGTTCAATTGATTGTTTGATTTAAAGCAGTAACTATCTCATTTGATAACTATTTTTATCGGATGATAGGTAACAAGGTTGACCATAATCTTGCCTACTGGTAAGCTAAGATATTCAGAGGTCAAGGAGCGCTCTTTAGAAGGGATCCGTTTACTATTTTCTTAGGGACCCCTAGATTGTACTCATCAGGGAATATATATCCAGAAAGCATCTTCCAGCTCTTTGCAGTTTGAATTAAGAATATTGAGTCGAACCAATTTGTTCGGGTATATGGAACCTCCGGCATATGGCGATACATATAATCTGTGCTCCTCGATGACAGTTAGAAGAATGGTCAACCAAACCGTGAAGTCAATCAATACCATCCTGAAATAATCTCTATCTTATCTGAAAAATAGAGCTATTGACAAAACCATTTTGTATTTTGCAGAACAGCTATGAAAGCAATGTACAAGGATAAAATCCTACTAATATTATAAATGCGAAAGTTTGTAAGGATGTGTGTGTGTGGATGTTTGTTACTCTTTCACGCAAAAACTACTGAACCAATTGCAATTAAATTTTGTACGTAGACAGCTGGACGACTGGAATAACATATAGGCAACTTTTTATCCCGATATTTCTACAGGATACGGACTTATGCGGGTGAAACCGCAGGGCGCAGCTAGCACATTAAAAACATATACATACGTATGAATTATATGCATCAAACGCCATCCAAATCCGCTTTATAGTTTGCACGTTTAAATTGAAGTATTTCTCAAAAAAAATTACATAAGAGATGCAGATGCAGTGACATTGTTTTTTTTAAGTTCCAAACAAAACATAACGTTACTGCGTATGTATTTTTATGTACTTAAACTATCAGGTTAATACAACAACTGCATAATAAATTTAAAACTCAGTATTTGTCTTCACATTGTATTGATTCACCTGGTGACAATCAATTTAAACAAAAAAATGGTTTTAACGATTTTCGATAACCGTTTTTAATTAAATCTGTTATAACGTTTAATAAATGTATATCGTATCATATTTTTAGAGTGGCAAAAATGCAAACTAAACTCGAAACAATATTATAAAATATTGGATGCTATATAAATATAAATGAATATTTCAATAAAAAAATCGAATGGAGAACTTCCTTCGTTTTAGCACCATAATAACTAACTAGCACCCTAATTACCCCCTTAAAAAAAAGAAAACTATAAAATTAACAACAAACTCAACATTCAAACAGAACTAAGAGAAAATTATTTCGTACAAAAATAGCTAAGCAAAACACGTTTGTTTTAGACGTTTCTAGAATAAATTTGATCCGTGTTTCATTAACGAAACACATTAATAACATCTGCGTAGTACAAGCTTTGTTTCTTACCAATTGGATATAATCTTTTGTTACATGAGTACCATATGATTCAATTGAGGACTATTGTTAAAATTGCTTAAATCGTAAATTGTTTGTTTCGTGTTTAATTGAAGAATGCGGTTTATTCATAAATATCTATGAAAAAGTAGAAATTATAAGGCAGCATTATGAAATATATACAGGATTAATGTGTATGTTTAAAGAACATTCTATTATTTAAATCAAATTTAATCCAAAACTCGCTAGATTGATTTATCAATCCATTTTCTACAAAACCTGACAATAACCAATTAAAAGATTATTATTGTATGGAAATTAGATAACCATTAAAATATAAAAAAAAAAAAACTTGAAATTGGTGCTTTTCCTAGATGAGGTTTAGATTATAAATTTCGGGCTTCAATAGCGTAGCGTGGCGGGCGTATAACAAGCTACTATGCTTGTAATATTATTCTGTACAATATTTATAATTTGTATCATATAATCATAATATATACAACATAAAAGTGAATGACTGATCTATGAAAGCACAGCCCAAACTACTGGACTGAGAGTATAACACTTATAAACAAGTATATTTTATTGTAAGTAAATTTAAATTAATTTAACATTTTTAAAATTAATTTTAAAAAATCAAAATCAAAACGAAATTTGTATAAAGAACAGGCTTATGGCTCAAAGACATCGCTACCAGCAACCTTCAGACAAAAGAAAATAACATTATATTACTTACCAATATTAGTGTTTATTTAGTGGCTCAGTGGACATGATCTCAGACATAAAATCGAAAAATCGGGTTCGAGACCGGGCGAGCGTACAAGAAATAATTAATAGATTTATCAATTTATCTGCACATTAATCAAATAACCATTGCACTGTAACGATGAAAGAAAATGTCGTGAGGTAACCGGCATCAAGAATAAAAAATTCGACGATATTTAATATCTACCAATCCGCACTTCCGCACGCGGCCAGCGTGGTGGATTATGGCCTGAACCCTCATAGGGCCGTCCCTGCGAGGAAACGGTGGGCTGATGATGATGAAATAGATACTTAAAAGTGGCTAAAAAACTACTAAAAGCTCGTATGTGTGTATACAGTTATCTTAAAACGGACATTTATCAATAATGCCAGCAAACGTCATTGTTTGATGTGCTCTGTATTCCATTTTAACAGAGCAAAACAAAAATCGTTTTCCGATAGTGTGCGTTAAGCTTTATTGCATGTAAAATAGACGCTTATGTCCGTGATATTTATTTGTTATCCGACTTTAGTAAAGGAGGTCATCAATTCGATGTGCATGTGTGTAATACTGTCAGAATTGCACAGTTTTCAGATATGTGTATTTTAAGACAGCTCATACACCCGTGTCAAATTTCCTATATGTATGTTTATTACGCACAATTTAATAAATATAAGGCGGATCGAAATTATTAAATTTTAAAACTGTTAGGTATTATACTCCAACTAAGGGATCAATGAAAGTATCATCAAAAATGTTTGAGTAATTTTTAAATAAAGAGCTTAAACTCTTTGAAATTCTATTTTAGTTTTTCTCTTATTCCATTAATAACTCGTTATTAATGAACTCGATGAGTATAATAGCTGTATGAAAACAACGAACAGCTTTATCCAGTATCTTCTTAACACGCTTCATATGTATGTTTGTATGTAGCTTCATCTATATAATCATCATCAGCCCATATGTCCCACTGCTGGGACACGGGCCTCCTATGAGGGTTCAGGCCATAATCCACCACGCTGGCCAAGTGCGGGTTGGCAGATGTCACATGACGTCGAACTTTTGATTCTCGGACATACCGGTTTCCTTACGATGTTTTCCTTCACCGTTTAAATCATATGCTTGTATGTAACTGACATGGAACTTTCGAGATATAACTATATGTCCTTTTAAGATTTCAAATTATCTTTGGGGCAAAACTTTATCCAAATCAATTCCGTGGTTTAAGTGTAAAGAAAATACAGACAGACACAGATTATATCGTAATAACGGCACGCTGCTCCACGACGATTATTATATTAATGAAACGATGTTGATATTGGTATTTTGATCAGAAAAATCTTATGTTTTAAATGTTTGAAATAAAATTAGAATAACAATTTTGATGGATTTGTGTGGAAGTTCCCTTGACACCAGAGATATAGGCGGTAATTGGATAGCAAAAAATTGGTATTGTAAAAAAATGAAATCTAATCTATATTAATATTTTAAACAGAAAACGTTTGTGTTTTTGTAGTGAAATGAGCTGAAACTGGTGATCGTTTACCATCAGGCGAGCCACAAGCTCAGTTGCCCGCTATGACATAAAAAAAACTATTAATAGTTTTTTTTATTGCTATGGAAAAAACACAATGAAAGTAACTAAATAACGTCATTTCGCATTATTTTTGCAATTCCAGCATATTAAGAGTAATTTGCCCGTATAGGTTTTTATTCAAAAGTAACTATAGATATTAAATGTATTTTTTTTTATCTTTTTCTAAACAGAACATATACTTTATGCACGGGCGGATAATAGCGCATCAGCTACATCGCGAAATATTTTTCACTAAAAAAATGCTAACAACTAAATGCTAACACGTAAACCAGAGTGCGTTTTCGAATAATCCACATTTTATCATGTTAAAGGAATATTCCGTTATGTCTAAAATGAAAAATATAGTAATATTTTAAATATTTGAATGTATAAAGTATAAAATCAAATAATATATTGCACGTACATTATTGAAAGATAATGCGTATAATATATTGCGCAAGGGAGACGAAATAGCTTCATATTATTATTAATTAATTCATATTAATATTATAATTAATCACTCCTTTATATAAACTTCATACTCTGACAGACAGACAGAGTTACCTTCGCAATTCTAATATTAAGAGTCAAATCAAATCAAACCAAATTAAAATGTGGTACATCAAGTCATACAGAAATAAATTCTATAAATAAACTGTATAGAAACACAACAGGCGGTCTTATCGCTAAGGTAGCGATCTGTTCCAGACGACCTGGTGGACAAGGACATTAAATAATTCAGGGCAAAAGGTGTTATAAAAATAAATAATTTTAAATATTTAAAGAATCATACACACGTGCATATTCGATTCAGCAGAGACAACATAAACTTAGTGAAACACAAAGAAATTATTTCCCACAGAACACTCACAAAGCCTTCTTACAAATCGAAAGCAATTAGACACTTGATCCCATTCTATTATAGTGGTACAATGAGGAATTGCATTCCTGTAAGCACAGTAGGTTCTATATCGAATGACTGGAAATAACAAAATCGATAGTTCATCAAACATTCTGGCAAAATAGTGAAGCATGTATTTTGTGAATGGAAGGAGAGGTTTCATTACGAGGACTGCTGGTTATTTGTTTGACAATGGCTGTTCATTAGAAATCAGATGGCGGAATGTGAAACGATAGTTGTGTTGCGTGCGGCATTAATTAAACTAATTATCAAATAATCAATGATCAAATTAAAAAATGTATTTGTTTGCGCTAGTTTAGCGAGCTTAGGGGCGTTTTGTAATTAATTAGCTGCTATATATAGCTCCTCCTTAGCTTTACTGTTATCATTAAGGGCAATATAAATAGATGTTGACAGATTCTCTTTCCTATCGTTATGTACACAAAATATTAGAGAATCGGTCCAACCGTTTCGGAGGAGTAGTACTAACATTGTGACACGAGAATTAAGTATATGTAGATATGTATTATACACTAAAAATTAAGAATAGCTATAATTAAGAATTCACTACGATTGCGCAATGGATCAAAATAATAGTGTTTTTTATTCTGAATAAACAATGTACATCATAAATCGCTTCTATATCCACCACAATTTATCTAAACACCAGGTAAGTTTTGCTCGAATAATAAATGACAAAACTTATTCTGTTTGTGAGTGTACGCAATTGTTTTCTTAGTAGCAAAAGACCAGTTTTCACAGTTGAGTCAACAAGTCAATGAACGGGTAGCCGAAACGATGTTTAAGCCACAATTGTCTGGATTATTCGAGAACTTGTGGCTAGCCGAGTTTACAGTAAACTCTGTTAAGACTTTATCTCAGTACTTTGTATTTTATCCTTAATTTAAACAATAATAAGGAAAACAAATTAGAAAAATAAGATAAGGATATAAGAAAGATTTTATCCTACATGTATTATAACGCTTTTTACAACTGTCTTAATTTTCAATTAGTGAAACTATTTTAATGAATATCAATTATCATTGCATTCGAATATAGGAAAAAAATATTAGATGCAGGGTATAGTTTTGTACAAATATATACACACATAGAACTATAATCAAAGAAGTGTTTACACGTGTGTAGAATCTATAACACATTATGTATTTATTGATATAACTGAGTTATAATAATGTATCACAACCTCTTTTATGACAGCCGTATATAGTATTGTAAATATAAACACACAAAAACACTCTAAAACATAAGATATGAACTATTATAATATAGCAAAATGGAACCAAATAAGACACAGTATTGCGATGTCTTAATGAATTGCAGCGCATACTCTTAGATGTAGCTAGCGTAATAAAATAAATCCTAATTGTGCGTTTATATTTATAGAAGTAATATAAATATAAAGATCTTAATGTAACGATATTATTTAAAGGTTATCCCGCTTGGACATAAATAAAACCCCCTAACTGATAGAAAACATAACTATAATCAATCATATATGAAATGCATCTTCAATACACCTTCTTGAAATCCTTAAGAACATTATAAATGCGAAAATACTTAGGAGCCTTTTGTCTTTCACGCCTAATTCATTGAATAAATCGATTTTAAATCGCACGGGAACAGAAACTGTGTGGGGAAAACTTCGAGATTGTCTTCTCTTTTATTACGCAGACGAAGCCGTGGGCGAAATACTCATAAATAGTTGTAAAATTTTGTATTTAATACATACATTATACAGATGTAACTTGCGTACATACGCAACTGTATGCATTCTTATCCTAATCGAGCTAAAATCAACAAAGACAATGCGCTGGGCTATGTCCTTCATTTGATTTGATTGTGTTTTCGTGTGGTGAGAGGTCATTAGAAAACTTGCGTGGGAGGGGGAAGTATGTTGTTTCTATGTGAAATATTGACTGAATATTTCTTGCTCATACTCATAATATAGGGCCAGGGGCGCTGAGAAACGCGGGATTGAAACGATGCAAGTTATGCGTGAAGTTAGTTGCTCGTACGACAAGCGACTAACTTCACGCCCAACTTGTGAAAACCCGCGATTCGTCTATTTAAAAGAAGGCGTATTTAAAAAAAAACTAAAAATGATAACTATTTGCTTCATTTAGTGAACCCGGTTTTTCACAAAGGCCCTCCTGTCCCTACTAATAAGGGTATAAAGACGCAATTTCAAAAAAGTCCCGTCACATTTTACATATATAAAATTTAATCAGCAAAGTTTATTGCGCCGATGTTGACGCTTTTACGTAAGTTCGTCCAAAACTCTGGCTGCATTACTGCAGTGCGAGACCGTTTAATTTATCTGGTGAAATGCTTAATATCATTCGCATTCACAGATAAGAACATTTCAATTTTAGAACGAGATATTTAGCTTGTAACAAGTATATAATGAGAATTCATTAAAATGAAACCACTAAGGATATATAGACATAGCTTTTTGCCCGCAGTTTCACTCGCGTGGAATTCGGTTATATCGCTTTCATCTCCAATTTCAATCCCTTCTATCCTTTTTTCGCGATAGAAAGTATCATATGTCCTTTTCCAAGGTCAGTTCTATCTTCATACCAAATTTCATCAAAATCGGTTCAGTGGTTTAGGCGTGAAAGCGTAACAGACAGAGTTACTTTCGCATTTATAATATTGTGGGGATATGATGTGGACTGAAAAGTGAAAAATACATGAATATAATTATTAGATATACACGCTACCTAAACATCTATATAGTCGTCGTCAGTTAAGTCTACTTGGTAGTAGTTAGATACTACCTATACGAATCTATCTACCTATATGTTACTAGCTTTATGCCTAGAAAAGAAATTGAAGGAAATGAAAGGGAAATTCCTATGGAAAAAAGTACCTAGCCTATGACACTCTATCTTCCTAACTGTAGTCGGACAAAAATCATAATGTCATATTGAACAAAAACATATTTCAAGCAATTATTATCCCACCTCACACCGGTCACGTATTTTTTTTTTTCACTAGAGAAATAATAAGAGAAATGAAGAAATACAATATTGTAACGTTTTTCCGTCCTAATTTTCCAGTACATTCTGAAAAGACAATTAAATTTGCAAGTCTACATTCAGACAAAGTATTACAAAACAGTTATTCAGTTAACATATAAATTTAACGAAATTTGGCAGCGTATCTAGGTACTAAATAGCGCATTTATAGGCTCCTACTTAAGCCCTAAGCGTAATGTATTCTAAAGCAGACGAGCTGTATCACTGCTGACTAATATTCAAGTATTTCGCATTTGCAGTTAAGTGGATGTGGTCGTAAAAAGATCGTAATTGCCTATTCCTGAACGGATGCCAGCTCTAATTGAAGTTATGCGATAGCAATTAGAATAATGGTGTTTGTTTAGCAAATCAATGTTTTGGCTCAATAATTTTGATTGTTAATTTCGGTTCATGAGGTTTGATAGCGTTATTGTGGCGTGCGCAATGCCTGATACTACTTTTAGTGCCTTCCTAGCGTATGCGATCGGCTGGTTATTTAGAAATTGTTTACAAAGTTCTCGTTTGTTTTTTAATGTCACGTATTTGTAAATTGATTATTTAAATAAAGTTTAGGTAACTTTTTTAATATTATAATGGCACTTTATGTTTACAATATAATCTGGAATTTTGATTTAAGATTTGCATAGTGAATTTGTTTATTCCTAAAAATAAAAGAGCAATTAAAAATTAGTGAGGTAAAACAGTTGCCTAAATTTCTTTGAAATCATAAAATTTATTGTTAAACTCAACATGGAGATGATTGCGATGACTCTCAAAAAGCAGAAAATTGAATTAAGGAGAAAACTGCAGGCATTAACGCATTAAATTTTGATGTTAGTTTGAATTGAAGGGACATTTCAATATTTTGAATAAAACTCAATACATACACATTTTCTGAACTTTGAAATCTCTTACTTTTAAAGTAATAGTAAAGCAAGAGATTTCAAATGCACAATATTTTCTTTCATCACACAAAATACTCTGATGCATCGTGAAAATCACCCATAGTGAATTCTCCAAATGGAATTTAGTAATTGAACGTTACAATATCAAACTGAATGGCACCCAATCAACACCTTGGAATACTAACGCCTGAATCTACTCAACACGTAGCAGTTATATAGCTGCAAGTTGATTTAATTAAAGGCTTCTTTTGCGATGCTAATTTAGAGTTTAATTTATGTAAGGGTTAGGGCGAAAATCGCGTAACAGCTAACGTAAATATAATTTTCAATGGAATTAGCTATGTTCTTTGGGTGAATGTTATTCGTGTATGTACATATTGATGTGGAATTGATGGGAAATGTATAATACTTTTTGTCGATATGGTGAAATGTTTACTAATATAATAGAAAACTTCTATAAAAACATTAGTGACTCTGGGAGAATCATCAGCGTTAAAGGCCTTTTTTGCAGCCATAACGCAAACACTTATATACTTTTATTATTGGAAATGTGTTAGCATTGTTCTTCAATTTTTTAATGCTTCTTTTTAAATTATTTTGTGTTATTTTATATGTTGTTTGGTTTTGCAATCTTAGGTATTATTATTAATTCTTTCCTGGAGAGGGAAATTCAAATTCCAAAATGGGATCAAAAGATGATAATTCCATCAAACAGATACAGAATCACGTCATTTTAATTGACTGAATTATTGAGTAATAAAACCAAAACATAACCATTGAATTGGGTCTTTTTCTCTATGGAAAGTCGGTCACAAATATAAAAAAAATGTAAATTTTATGTCGCTTAAAGCAACATTTTAAATTTACACATCAATGAACGAAAACTAAAAAGAGAAATAACATTAAACGTAACTTGTTTATAGATAAGTAGATAATACAATCCAAATAACTGAAGAAAGACATTTTTGAGCTGCGTAACCCAAGATTTCTAATACCTGTCGAAACCATGTAATTAGCCCTTTATAAATTGGTACCCAAATTGTTAAGGTCAGCGTCACAAACACGATCTGGGTTAGAAAAGGGATCGGAATTGAATACGGCATACGGTAATGACAATCGCTCGAGGTCGGTTTAATATGTGGTGATTTATTGAATTGGCCGGTCGGATAAAATAAACAGTTAGATCACTGAGAAGTTTCAAAGAATTCGAAATGTTAACATCTGAGGATGGGTTTGTTTATTTATAGTGGTGTAAGCATAGTAATTAAATACGGGTTTCAACAAATGGTTACCGAAATTATACAAGTGTAAATAGATAGTTTGAGTTTAAACTCAAAGTATTTACCTTGGCTTTTATTAAGTCCCAGGAGCGTCACAATGATGATGACGACACTTATCTTCAAGCGACCAACGATGAGAGCGGGCATCTCTCTCTGATTTACCAGCGCCATGCTAGCCCCGTCTCATCCATTCGGTATATAACTGCGTTCGATGCATTGTCTGAAACGGAAATTTGTATTATATATTGTTTTGTATATTTTTTGAATATTAGAAGTAACATATCTAGTAAAGCGTCTTGAGGGTATACTGTATAAACTCCAGTTGGTTAACAGAAATTATATACAAATGTATGCTCATCAGTTTTCTAGTTACAATATTTGAAATCATATTATAATATGGGATACAATCATGGTAAAGCGTAAAGGTTCGACGATTTCCACACTATTTTCCTTACAATTCAAGGCACAAATGAAACCGTATCACCAAACGCCTATAGTCGTTAAATCCGCCATCCAGAATATTACGCAACCAAAATGTAAGATCATAGATACAATGTAATAACAGGGTTGATGTTGCCAAAAAACAAACTCGTTTTAACTCGCGCCGTGCTTCGCATTTCCTTTTACGATACTGTTTCGAATCTTCTGGAATTTTTTTTCACGGTTGATCCACAAAACTTCTCAATTAGTACATTTACAGAGGGAGTTAAAGTTTTCGCCCATTAAGGCGTTCTTTGGACGCAGCGAGCAACTTTTAATGTCTTTCGAGATTCTTTACGGTGGTGAAAGCGTGTTTGATGTAGTTCTAGACGATAGCAGTTATGACGTTTTATTGAAGCGGAGGAATGTTATGAATTAATTGTCATTTGTTTATCAATATCTAACTAGCGTTTTATCGATAAAATATAAAAAGTTCGATTTAAGATTGACTTGATAAATGGTTTTTGCGTGAACTTTAAGGTAAGTATGTAGGAAGTTAGATTATTTTTTTTATTTTTGAAAAAATTAAGGGAGCATGGTTAAAAATGAAGATTGAGTTATTGCAATGTTTTCTATAATACTCTGTAAAAGAAATGATCTTCATAATATGAGTATAAAGCAAAATCCACTCAAAGTTTACATCATTAATTATGAAAAAGATGACCGATCCTTCACTGTCAACAAAGTTCACGAACATAGAATTCTGAAGTGATTAGCAAATACTTGTTTACAGAAATAATTAAAAGTTATAAATAAAACGGTTAGCTAACATTTTCGTTGGTTTTGGTCGTGAAGTCTTCTTAAAATCATTTTTCTTTATTGTACACAACAAAAAAAAAATCAAACAGATATTTTTAAAAACAACTATAAACTAGTACATAATTGCGGTCTTACGGCTAGAAACAATCTCCACCAGGCAAATGATCATAAAAAAATATTTAGAAAATCATGGCTATGGACTAAGTAACGAATGTTCCTTTTTGATAAGTGTAAGCCTAGAAAGGATACAAACTATTGAATTAACGCTGTTCTAATATACTCTAAACAACATCTTTTTATCATCCATAGTTACATTATACAAGTTGATTATACCGATAAGCATTTTATTTAATTTTACCTCTTTATTTGTATTCAAAAAGTTTCCTCTCTCATGCAAGCACAATATTGTTAATCTGTAACAATAGATGGAAATAGATTTGCTGCGTCACATACTGCGGTATGCATCTTATATCTCAATGGCTGTTTATGGCACCTGCACTCGAAATGGGATTGGTTTCACTGACTGGGACAGCATTAGGCTGTTTCCATACTAGGTTCGAAAATAGATGCATTATATTTTGAGCTGGCTAATTTTGTCAAATACAGTATACGGCAATCTAGGGAAAAAGTATCTTTAAAAATTATTTCTTATGTTGGAAGCTGCATTAATCCTGAGTGGCATGTATTTGTTTAAATCATAATTCTTCTATTAGTGATAACATGGTCTCAGTTCAATAACTTACATATACAAATGATAATTTTCAAAGGTATTAACCGTGATCTTAATCAGCATCCGGGCTTCCTCCGACGAAAGGAAATCCTGAGCATTCAAGAACCTGTTTTAGTCTATTTTATGTTTCAACTAGCAATCCACCCCGGCATTCCGGTGGTACATAGCCTATGTCATTAAGTGAAGTATCAGCTCTCCCATAGAGAAAAATTAATTGACATTCAAAGGTCCTGAAGTTTGTCATACAGAAACACAAATATTTCCAGCTCATAATATTAGTTGAGATATCCAGCTGTTTCTGCACCATAATATACATCTAGCACATTTGGTTAGCTTCAATAGAGACAGATCAATGTAGCCAAAACTACAATAAGATAATTATTAATTCTGAAATGTAATCTAACGTTAAATAGAAACAGCATGAAAGTATATCACATTCTTTATTTCAAGCAAAAGTTTGTTAAATAGTTGAATGATTTATGATCCACTAGTCGAAATTGCTACGTTTTCTTCGCCACCCGACTCCTTCTAATGAAACGGAGATACTTTAAAAGTGAAATTAAGAACGGTCATTTATTAAAACAGCCTTCAAGTTACAATATAATAAGTATTTTAATCGCGAAATCTTAACCAAATTTTCAGTTTGAAAGTTCCCAGGAGGGTTATTCAAGAGGTGTTCGTAATTATTAAACAAGGTCACTATAATAATAGAGGAGTTTGATCAAGTCATAATTAGCGTTTGCTTTGGTAATTACGGCTTTCAATCAAAGAGGGTTATGGTTGCTTGTTAACTATTTATTGAATAGAATACTGAATAATAAAATTTTACTAATACTTTCCAAGTTTATTCCAGGATACTCTATCCTGTAACTTTTTTCACCGGAAATCCTTATCATCATCAGCCTTTATTAGTTCCCCCTGCATGGACACAATTACACGAAGGTTTAGGGCTATAATCGTCCTCGCTGGCCAAGTGCTGGTTGGCGATGTCACATGTTACATTTTGATTCTTGGACATGCCGGGTTCACGATGTTTTCCTAAACCATATCGAGCAGTATGTACGGAAAAACTTAAAATCTATTTGTTTTAAAAAGTACAGGATACAGAAAGGATTGATGAGGGAAATAAAGGATAAGTTTAGGAAGGACTAGGAAGGGCATCATACCGTATATGTTCCCACTACAGGGACTCGGGCCTCCTATGAGGGTACCGGCTTCAAATCACAACGACTGCGGGTTGACAGATGTCACATGTCATCGAACTTTTCATTCGTCAATATACCAGTTTCCTCACATATATTTTGCCTTCATCGTTTTGAGTAGTTTTGTGTTATTCAGAAGTTTAACATCTGTTTCAGATAACAATACTTCATCAGTCAGCTCTTTCCTACAACCGTGAGAATGGTCCCTCATATTCATGAGATGGAACTGAATAGACCTTCAAAGAAAATTATCCAGAACGTTAACCTCAAAAACGTTTCCCTTCATTCAATTGCCGAAATTGAGTTTGCGTAATAAAAATTACGTAACCGGATAAGGAATTAGTTAATTTGCATTATTAGGTGAAATCTTTATCTTTTGTGTACGAATGGCGGCATTTGCTGTTGCTGTTCCGGAATGTTCTAGAACGTTTTAACTTTTAAGAAGCCGTTTCTAATATTTTGCGACTTGCCTGTTTGTTATGCTTTTTGATTCAAATTTGATGAAATTTGGAGCAAACGCCTTAAGTATAGTTACTTCATGATAGGAAAAAAGGGTTTTGGGCGTGAAAAAGATGATGGAAAATGAATAGCTGAAATTGGATAATGTTAAGTGCGTGATGCACAAGCGAAGCCGCGGGTCATACGCTTATTAGAAATATATAGTTATACTAGCTGGACACCCCGGCTCCGCCCGGGTAGTTTTATAGTAATTGAAATAATATAAACTATTCTATCTTTTAAGTTAGATAAAACTGTACATGATGTGCAAATTTGTTTAAAATCAGTTAATTAGTTTAGGAGGCCATCGCGGACAAATAACGTAACACGCAATTTATATATGTTAAGATGTTTAGGCATGCAAATAAACGTTTTTGAAACGCTTTACATACAAAAGCCTAACAAGATCCCCAAAAGAACTATCGACTTCAAAGCAATTCACCATTGTAATAAAATAATACGAAACGCAATAAAAGTAAGGTATCCATAAAAGGAATAATTTACGAAAAACGTAAAACATTATATGCCAGGGGTCGTTTGTGCTAAGAAATATAGAATCCGGAATATTAACATTGTATTAGATTTATTTGTTTGGCTTATAAATATGATGGAATATTTATGTATTTACGTTATTTGGCATATGACGGAGTAACAGACCCCTGAAGAAATAATATAGCTACAAAATACTACAGTTATTTTCACACACAACATTAATTTCTCTATACATCTCTTTGGTATACAAGGAAATTATATTAATTAACTTCCAAATTCCTTTGTAAATTGTTATTAATTCATTATACTGGTACACGTGAAGCTCTTAAATCTAATAATCATACGTCAAAAACGCTTTATTTATAAATTTGGATAAGAGCTGATACTCTTGCACTGCAGGACTGATATAAACCAAACTTAGCTAAGATTCACCGCCAGAAAACTGACTTCCAAATAAAAAAAAACTCGCATCGATATCTACAGTATTTTACAGCTACACTGCCACAGATAGACATTAACTTCTAATACCCCTCTTTTTGCGTCAGTAGTTAAACATTCTCGACTGATGAATGCACTAATTAGTTCTTTATGTTTTTTCCTAATTCCTACCATATTTTGTACACACTGAAAGTCCAATGAGAGAATCATAGTGTAAGATAGTAATTCCATCCACCACTAATCTAAAAGCGACTTTAAAATAAAGCGCATTAAATCCACTATCCATTACATCACTAATACCGCGTTATAAAGCCACTAGCTCACTGGTTTCCGAAAATGTATTATAAGTCAAAGTGACTTTGTTGAAGCGAAGCCTCACAAGTGAATCGTGAATAAAATGTTGGGCTATTTTTAGAAGACCGAAGCATTTTTCAGTTTTTAGGGTTGAGTTTCGTATTAGACATTGATTAAGGTACTATGATGATGTATTTACTGATATATGTTTTTAACTATTACATGTTTTCTGTGCCATAAAGAGTAAGTGGGTTTAAAATCTACGAATCAAGAATTTAATCATCAATGGAAGAACCATTGTATTACCGTTTCTTTTATTTTATTTCGTGCTTTATTTAATCATGTTATAGTAATGAAAACGAAGACTTCATACCGCTTTCCGTATTTATTAAAATTATTTGTTCAAAAATCCACCTTATATTTATACAGTGTGAATATAAATTAAAAACTGAAAAGCTCGGATGCATTATACCATTATATGTGATGAGCTTACGATGCTTTCAGATTCAGGAAACCTTTTCGCATTTTATGGCTTCTATAATATTGTAATGAATAACTTGCTATTAAATCTATAATGAATCTATCTTTCAGTATAATCTTTAATAAGATTACCCGCGTAAGTCCGTATCCCGTAGGGACATCGGGATAAAAAGTTGCCTTTATGTTATTCCAGTTGTCCATCTACTCTACATTATCTACGTACCAAATTTCATTGCAATCGGTTCATTAGTTTTTGCGTGAAAGAGCAACAAACACACACACACATCCTTACAAACTTTCGCATTTATAATATTAGTAGGATATAAAAGAGATAAAAATATCTGATGTAATTAAAAAATATACTGGCTGATTTTATTGCTATCTATATATATAAAAGACTGGTTTCAGTTACACTATTTATAACTCAAGTACGGATTAACCGATTCGTCTGAAGATTTGTACAGAGATATCTTAAAACCAGGAGATGGATTTTTTCCCGGAAATCCCACGGAAACGGGAGGAAAAGGAAAACTCCGGGTCTATATTTTCTGCGACTACGCGGGCAAAGACGCAGGCGGAATGCTAGTATTTTCTATAAAAATATTTTTGAAACTATTGAGTACTAGCTGCGAACCGCGGTTTCACCCGCGTAAGTCTTATTCGTTATCAACATATGCCTATATGTTAATCCAGTTGTCCAGCTATCTACGTACCAAATTTTGTTGCAATCGGTTCAGTAATTTTTGCGTGAAAGAGCAACAAACCCACACACATTAAAAACTTTCGCATTTATAATATTAGATTAGTAGGATGCGCTTTTACTATAACATCATAGTTCCGTAAAATGTTGAAGAATAAAGAAATACATACTTATAGGATCAGATCATAATATAATACACAAGTGCTTTAAATTTTTACATTCATTTAGTTTATAAGTATGTGGATTATTTAAGATAATTTGTTCTGCCCTAAGGGAGAATAGTCTAAAGGTTACTCGACTGGCTGACCGTTCGGCTCCATTGAACAATACTTGGTTCTGCTATTGTACATAATGAAGATATACCTATATATTATCGACCCACAGGAATATGGTAACTATTTCTTCTAGCAAAAGGGCTAAAAAGGCATGGAGACTCAATGAAATAAACAATAGGTTCACTAAAAAGCAGAATGCAAATAGTTTGAACGTTATTTGCCTCCGTAGCTTCTTATAACGTGAGTATTGCGTACTTTGTGGTATTGAGTCATATTTGGATGCCGTCCAAATTGGTTTGAAGCTCTTGTCCAAACTATTTATGATGCAGAACATTTAAGCAGTTAATTTTGCTGATTGTAAATTTTTAAAGCAAATGTATGTGTCGGTTTTTTGCATACATAATCTCCATAGTGTGTGACGTATGAAATTATAAAAGAACTGGAGTGTTTTTCTTTTAAATTATTTTTTTAAAACATTCGTAGAAGTGGTATGTTTTTATTTCATATTATGATGTAGCTGTTAAAACTGTTATGTTAAATAATTAATATCTAAAAACTAGGTTTTAAGTTTTTATTATATCCCAGAATAAAACATATCCTTTGTACTTTCGTGGTATTCGAACAATCTTCATACCAATTTCATCAAAATCTGTTCATTGATTTAGGCGTGAATAAGAGACAGTAAGATATTCTAGATAGTATTCTAGCAAAAGTATTAAAAATGCTCGTATTTTAGGGTTACCTTTATATAACACCTTATAGAAAATGTAATCAAAATCCGTTTATCTATTTCAATATGAAGCACAAACAAACATCATATATTTTCGGGCTTTGGATGGATTCCTAAGAAAATTGAGAGAAGATTTCGCTAGAATAACAATATATTACAAGTATAAATAACTCTGCTATTTTATGAACGTTCCTGTAGTGAGAGATATAACAGGGCTGGATGAATTTTTTATCAAGAACTGTTTTGAAAACGTAAGCAAATATGAATTTAAATGACAAGAAAAATATAAATGGAGCGTACAGTTCTGTTGTAAAACATTTTAACAGATTTTTTCATTATTTATCGTTTTTATTAATTTTCTCTTGAGATATGAGTTCAAAGATAAAATAAAGTATTTTCTGTGATTACTGAACTCACATGAACCGATTTTTTTATGTATTGATGCAATCTGTTCCTGCCTTCAGCTAAAGCTATAAAATAAAGAAACGTTTTTTTTTTTTCTTCCATGGTCTTATAAAAATTAAACGTTGTTAATTAGGAACATTGAAGTCAATATTAACATATTATGTTCATTAAATTATGGACTTCAAATGCGAGAGATACGTCATGCTCGCTCAAGTAGAAAAACTGCAATAATTGTTCCAGTCTAATACTTGCTAACCTATGTTATATAATCTTGTATATTTTAATTTACGCAAATTTCATATACACAGCTAATTACTTAAAAAAACGATTCAAATTTAATTTATCAGGTAAATAGAAAATATATTTACTAGTTATACATTATTTACTCCTCGAATACAAATGACAATAAAATGAATACATTGTCCATAGCTTCGTAAACAAAGCCCTTATAAGTAAAAAATCGCTAAATCCATTTGAACGCAGACATCATCCGAACCATTCCGCGAAGGAAGCTCGAACAATTACTCCGAATAAATCGACAGTGAACTGAATGGATATTTCTAAAATTTCGCGTCCGAAATATATTTTAAAGTTAACGCCTTTCCACTGCCTACTTTCTTTTCAGCTCTGCCTTTATGACCGGATGAAATGGGCAAATGGAACGGGAATATCTTTTGCAGTCGTGGAATTCGTTTTCAAATGTTTACGTCACGTATGCGAATTACCATAAGTTGGAACGATCTGATGCGTTTCAGATGTAAATATTGCTGATGCGGATGGGTATTGAATTTGGCGATATAAGAGTACTGTTCGATTTGAAACGGGACGTCGTGTGAACCTGAAAATTACATGTTTCTGCGATATACCATTTCGTTGGAGTAAAATTTGTACTGAATGTGATATAGTTTGTCTTCATTGTTGTGGAAGACGCAATTTTTTTAATTTTTTTGTATAAATTAATTTATATATAAAACAGAAAGTATTAAATTCGTCCAACTAAGAATTAATTATGTACGTCATACTCCTTCGCTTTCTCCAAACTGTGTCATTGCCCGTTTACAAATGTTCGCAATTACGATCTAACGAAGTATTTCTGCGTAGTTTTTAAAATAAAGCGTATCTTACTTAATCCATTATATTCGTACAACCCACAAGCGCGCGAGATGCGTTCCTTCAAATACCATTTCACAATATATTGATTTCACTTCGATAGATTATAATCTACCGAAAAACAATTCGTCAAGTTGTAAGTTTTTCGACAACCTTTCGACAGTTCAGAATCTCGTTATATTCTCGTTTAATGTAAATGTATTTACAAATTTGCAGTGATAGGATTATATACAATTCGTATATAGAATTTCAATCCAATTTAGTCAGGATTTATATCCAAGTACTGCCTTTTGTTTTACTAAACAGCACTTTATCGCTACAACGTCGACATTGGCAAAGCCAATCGTGTAGACACAAAAACGTGATTACATTATTGTTAAACCAACGTTTGGAAATCTAGACTATGAAATTGCTTATATTAACGTTTAGTGAAGAATATAAAATGTTTTTTTTTTATGTCATAGCGGGCAACTGAGCTGGTGGTTCGCCTGATGGTAAATGATCACCACCGCTCAGACTCTGAGAATGCGCTGCCCGCTCTTAAGGGACAAGGGATAAGGAAAGGATTGATGATTGGAAAGAAGTAATGGACTGGGAAGGGCGAGGAGAAATAGGCCTCCGGCTCCCCCACTCACCGTACGAAACACAATAGCAAGCTATTATTTCACGTCGGTTTTCTGTGGGGGTGTGGTACTTCCCCGGTGCGAGCTGGCCCAATTCGTGCCGAAGCGTGCTCGACACCCACAATCAGTAACATAAGCAAATATGAATTTAAATGACAAGAAAAATGTAAACAAAGCGTACAGTTCTGTTGTTAAACATTTTTTTTAATCAAATCAAATCTATTTATTTGTTACTACTTACAGGACACAATCGCATGATATACTATATACACATAAGTTATTATCAAAAATTATATGATAAGAATTATATGACCGCCTCTTGGTACAGTGGTTAACGCGTGAGCGTAAAGTCTCGGTCTGGCAGGACACAGAAGGCTGATCACCTACTTGTTCATAAAAAAATTGATCAGTGAAACAGATGTATATCATCTGCCCAATACCCCAGTAGGGGACACGGGACTTCACTTTTTTTAGATGGTGTTGGAGCAGCTGGTGTCTGAAATGGGTTTTAACTAGTGTAACATGTCACCAGTTTAGTGAAGAATGAATTTGTCAATATAAAGATATAAATTGTTAAATAAATTTAAACCCATTCGCAGGATAATATTAAATAAAATTTCCGTTCAGAAAAATCTAAGAAAATGACGTATCTCTTTTACATATTATTTGAAAATCACAATGAAATCTCTAAAATAACTTTTCCTAGCGAATGAACTAGATAATAGGATCCATCCTTCAAGCTACATTTATTTTAGGCGAATCCTCACCGACTGCTTATGTAATGTAGGAAATATCGAAATAAGAGGATAACAGTGTTTAACACTTTGTATAATGTCAAACAAAACTTGATTTAGAAATTAAAAACTTTTTAACGGATTTTAAACGCGATTTATTCATTATATTATTAACCGACGTTTCGAACACTTTACAGCGAGCGTGGTCACGCTCGGTTAATAATATATTCGGTTATAAAACTCGCGTAAAATCAAACACAAGAAAAAACTTCTTTATGAAAAATTATGGTAAGCGTATATAAAAACAAATACTTTATTTATTATAAACTAGCGGTCCACCTCGACTTCGCCCGTGGTACATATATAGACTAAAACCTTCCTCAAGAAATGGTCTATCTAATACTGTAATATTTTTTCAAATTGGACCAGCAGTTTCTGAGATTAGCGCGTTCAAACAAACAAACTCTTTAGCTTTATAATATTAGTATAGATTGGGTCTGTAAGAAATTGGTAGATAAGATATATTAGTTTGCATAAATAAACATTTATACCAAGTAATTAATATTGGAATTTTTTAAGTTACACATTTCAACATTAATCGTGTGAATCTTAAAGTAAAAACTCAAACTATCTCTGTACTAAATTCATTCAAATTGGATCGATCAGTTAAAGCGTGAAGAAGAGACAGACATATAGAAAGAGCTACTTTCGCATTTATAATACAAGTAGGATAATATTGTTTTAATATAGCGTAGTTGATTTAGAATAAAGTTAATTTGTTTTCCAGATATGTATAAATTGTATCAACTAATGCTATTGGTTCATTAATTATTAACCAAACTATTATATTTAGAGTATTAGGTTAAATAAATATTTATTATAATTAAATTACGTATGAAATTTGTACTAAAATATTATTAATTATATGATTTTTGTCAAAGAACAGCTAAAAAGTGAAGTCCCGTGTCCCCTAGTGGGGTATGGGGCAGATGATGTACATCTGTTTCACTGATTGATTTTCGATTTGTTTATTGATTTTCTTTATGGACAAGTAGGTGATCAGCCTTCTAAGCTGCCGAGACATTTCTTTTTGTGCGTCCCCACCTGGAATTGAACCCAGGACCCTTCGGTTCTACGCCAACGCGTTAACCATTGTACCAAGGAGGTGGTCAATTATAGTCATTTATAGCTACTTAAATATAAATGACTAGACGCTCGTCCCGGCGCCGCCCGGATATCAAGATTCCTGTTTAACCCAGGGGAGCATTTAATTGGAATAAAAAGTGTCCTATCACCTGTTCATACCCTGTCTGTATACCAAATTTCATCAAAATCCGTTCAGTAGTTTCAGCGTAATTAATGGACAAACATCCAAACAAACAAAGTTTCACATTTATAATATTAGTATGCTGTATAGTGTGATTATAGAAACTATAAATAAAATACTATTCCAAAGCAGGTGAACAAGCGCAAGGGGCATATAAAACTTTTAAAATATTTACACACAAATATCCCGAAAGCCCAGCATTTGTTTCCAAGGGACGCAATTCCAAAAATGCCCACTTTCTTTGAAGTAAAAAAACCGTAGGTGGCTTCAGTGAAATTGTGGTTGGCTAACACTCTTATTTATGAATTATGAATAACTGTGGAGGTGTTAGCTTGTGGTCTAAGGTCATTCAAAAAGGTTTTACAGTCCGGTCTTATTACGACGGGTCGTAAATGTATGCGGGTTTAAATTATACCTTAAGGCGACTTGAGATAAAGTATATTTTTAATTTTATTTTATGTTTTATCATTTGTCACTACATATTACAAAATAAATAATAATTATTTTCATTAATAAAACTCCATCAAATTATCTAAAAGACGAATTTTGAAAATCATTAACACTTTGTTAAATTTTAAACAACGCGGACGAAGACGCAGGCAACAAGCTAGTGTTTTAAAGCCAAGGCTACGGTACTAATTAAAGTTCAAGTATAAACTTATTTTAATCAAAATAACTAAAATATTGTTTAAATTTAATTAATTAATATTTTATTATCAGTAAGAAATTGTTTAGAAAGTTATTTGGAGGGTAGACAGGATCAAATAAAGGTCGGTTTTTTATAAAGAATCCAACTTTTATTTAAAAATAACGGCATTGTGTTTTATGTATTACAATTTTTTAATACCATTTCAGTTGTGGGGTTACAATATCAATATGGCAATTATTTCTAGACATCTTCGATATTATCTCAATGGTTTCACAAAAGGGTGATAAAAAAACTCAATATTGTTTGTAGACATCACAAAAATATTATGTTCAGATATTTAAGTACTAGACAATTACACATGTTATAAAAACAGTTCACGGAGTAAAAAGTTGAGGAAACAAACACGCAAAAAAAAATCCAGTCAAAATGATAACCAGCTCCTTTTTTTTTAATAAATGGAACAGACCATGACATATGAAAATTTTATTCTAGGATAGCTTTTATATTAATTTAAAATTTCTTTCTTTAATGATCGAAGTTTCTAGAAGGTGCAATGACAGCAATTTGGGGGATAAGAGATTCACCAATAGCCTACCCACCCACTGATATAAATGTTATTATGATTGATTTTTAAAATTTATAAAAAACCAACTCAAACAAACTTCTTAATCAAATATAAATGTTTACATATTTTTCCAATCACACATATCATAAATTTGAAAATTATAAACAGTATTGTTATTCACCAAAACTGTACCAAACTAGTATTTTCTTGTGTTTGGTTTCACGCGAGTATTATACATTTAGAAATTAAAAACTTTTCAACGGATTTTAA